>NW_019214599.1:0-93866 GCF_002532875.2 Varroa jacobsoni
TATAGCTTTACGAAGTTCCACCAGTTACATCTACCGAGTTACCGAATGCTTTCATGAATCAGGCGATTCTGGGGGTGTATGGTTGTCAGACATCGACTCATACGCAACGACCCTATCCGTGGTTTGTCCAGAACACGCAGTCCAAAGCGGCCAAAAGCCTTCTACAAGGTCGATTAAACATTGAGGAACACGGTGGCATCGGCTGTTGCCCCCAAAACTCAATAACAACGGCCGAAGCATCGTCAACATTAACTCGATGTTGTGCCATAGGCCGGAAAACATTATGGCCGCGAGCAGAGCCGGCGCTGATAACGATCACTAACCCAGCACTTCTTCTGACGCTTTTTTTTTTCTGTGTCCAGCCATGTGTATGCATCAATATTAATTACGACATCGATAGGACCTGGACGGGCTGTCTTTTGCTGTAGCTCCTACATCTTCATTGAATATCATAGTTTTCATTGTTACTGGCAACGCTATCATCGTCATCGTTATCGTCGGACTCGAATTGGCAGATTGTGCCAAACTCCCAAAGTAAATCAAGTCCGATCTAGCCTGATCAGGTTATGCGTAGGGAAGATGTATCGCCCTGCATGTAGAGGCCTACATGTAGAACTAAGCGTCCGACAGAAAGCCACTAGACAGTGATACCATTAACATGGCAAAGCAGCAACGGTGTAGTTGCACCGTTGTGCAGTACGATGTCACCGTAACACGTCGTTGGGCGATTAGCGGGACCCGAGTTCCAGTCGACCACAGGGGCAAGCGATTTGTACATCGTGTGCCTTACCCTGAACCAGGCTCAGCTCAGCACTGATCAAATGCCACTGGCCGTAGTTCGGTCTGTACAACAGCTCTAACCTAAGCTGAGTGTGCGTAGATATTAGCGTAGAGACAACAGTCAACGGAATCGGCCGCAGTGTAAGAGGAAGAGCAATCCCTGATCGGACGGAAGGGGGAACGAACTTTTCAATAAGGCTCTTTACCTATCTACTTTATAGATGAATTGTTAGTGAATACACTGGGGAGAGTCAGACAGAAAGAATCAATTAGTCTGATTAATGCCTACTGCCTCAGAAACAGTGACAAATAGGCCGCATACATCACTTGCTATCAGGTACAAAGTGGGCGGGGTAACTCTGAGGTTGCGAATAAACTGGGCGCCGACAAAAATGGAACAGAATAGGACTCTGTTCGAACTTGTAGAACGACATAAAGGCGTAATCACCCTGTATTATTGTTGTGGGGCTACTATGCGATATAGGCGGATGTAGAAAACACATTCCAATTCGTTGTCAGGTATGGCTGAGACATATCATTTGTCATCATCAGTTCTATATGAGAACATGCAGATTGGGCTATGGTTGCTGACCATATGAGTCTACCGTACCATAGACTATACTCAAATAAGTTTCTAGGCTACAATTTTGAATATTCTTCACCGTGAAGTCCATTTAGATGTTAATGAAAATCACTCTCATGATTTAGACAATACGGTTACCCAACGCTGGACTATACTTTAGCGCCTTCATTCATCCGTTGCTATTGACAATTCCAGTAGCTTTTTTCTATACCAACGGTGTGTTTACGATGTGCTTCGACATTTGGCATATCGGACACATCCGTATCGTCGATATCGCACCTATGTCCTTCCTAGCCTAATGTGTTTTTGACTTCGACACTTGTCACTGCCATAGTTAATCATCATCGTTGTAACTGTTACAGCCGCCTTCGGTAAACAGTGACGAATTCATAGTATCACCCTGTCAATCTTTACGTAAGGCTGCACAAATCTATCTCCCAGAGCTCTTCCTTAGGATGAACTACTGAACCGCCGATCAGGCGATCACAGTTCAAAGAATCGCTATGAGCCGCGGAGCTGAAGTCACAGCTCGAAAAGCAGAGTTGATTACAGTAGTATGACCCAATGGCAGCGATCCAAGCAGGCGATCTGCAATAGATAAATAATATCCTGCAATGACTCCCTTCCCCTTGTTGGCAGTGCAGGGTCGGCTACTCGAGGATAGCGAAGGCGCCAGGAGGTGGCACAGAGCGTAGAGCCGAAAACTGCATGGCTTCCGTCCGAAACATAAACAGGAAGAAAAATCGAATAATATAATAACGCAAAACTAACTTGAAAGCGAAGATAGACATTTGTAGGCAACTGTACTATCGATAACGAGCAAAAACAGCGGCTTCTGTAACAACCGCAGCAGCAGCAGCAGCGGCAGCAACAACCGAAAAATTAAACTAAACGTAAGATTCGTCCGCTTCAGACGTAGTGGCCTATTCGGAGAGGCGGGCGGTAGGACCATTACGACTTCAGTGGCCCAGACCAACTTTCCAGCAATAGACAAAATCGTGGTCACCGCCGACCCTGTCTTGGCGCCAACTGTATGAAGACCGTGGAATTGCGGTAGATCATTTAAGCGAATTTGAGCCCGAATTTGATCAGAATCTTCGGCATACACTGTTGTCTGCGGTAACATGAACACGTGGATCCGCGTTGCAGACAGGCTGCCATGACCTTCATTATGGCAACAAAGGGGAAAATAGGCCGAAAAAAGGGCCTCTCATATCGCATTTTCAGAATTTGCTTTTTCCCGGTTTCTCGGTTGATTCGTAGCTGGTTATTCTGGTGCTGGCAGATCTCCCTTTGTTGTTTTATCTCGTGTTACGTTACTCTGTGCCATTGGCGGAACCAGTACGTCATCGCTGTAAAAACGTATTCTTCTCACACAAATTTAGATACGGTAGAAAACATGGAGTCAGAAGAATATCGAAATTAACTTTGTATATAAATGGAAATGATTTATATGCGTTGTCGAATTTCGATACTAAGCTTGTCAAACACTGCTGTTGAGAAATTAAGGTAAACAATCATTGGTTTTACTTGGCTACGTAAATGAAGGTGGCTCGATATACAATTGGAGATGATCGATCATGCGTTGTACCGACTTAACTCGAGAGTGGACTTGGAAATGACCCATTCTGAGAGGCGTATTGCCCTGTACTGCTGAGCCTATGCAAAACAAGGGATGCTGCAAGATGTGACATACGCCTGATTCTTATGCTTTTTAGACCTATATAGTAAAGCAATGAGGCTTGTTTCTACTGGCCAATTGTTGCGAAACAGGGTCACACTGGCAGGCAACCTAGTCACATTTGAAACCATGTTAAGCAGAACGGTAATCAATCACGCGGACATCCTTGATACGTTATGAAACGTTATTTCGACAAAGCAATTTCAGGAAGACCTTATCGTAAGGAGTTTCGTCCAGAGCGCTTAATCGGAATCTCCCATAACTGATCCGTATGCTGACATCAGCATATCTCCACAGTTCGAGAGGGCATTATACGGCACTAGGCGGGTGAAGAATTGCCATTTTTGCTCCGACCCCTACGTGTCCTAATAGGGTATATCAAAATGAGGGGCATTTTGCACTGTAACTTATACGCATTACCGATTTTTTGAGTCAACTATTAGTAACGATAAGTTGTGTTTTAACTAATAATGACTGTGGAAACATCAGATTGACCGCTAGCATGTTTGGTAACAACAAGGGTGTGTTCTGAAATGTCCTACTCTGAAGTGTTATTTTGCGCCATAAGCGCATGAGAATAACATAAATGCTGTTGAGAAATATTAATGCCGTATAATTTGCTACATGAAAACGTTAGCTACTCGGTCTTACCATTGTCCTTAAATAATATTAGGCCAGAGGACCAGTCCTTACAATTAACCAATGAGACTGTGGTTAAATATAGTTTTCAAACGGCCCTCTAAACGATAAGCCCCCCTTCTCATCGCGGCTTCGTCTGAATGGGAAGATCATTAGTCTTCAGTAGCTTTCGTGACTGGCAGAGCTGCCACTATCTAGTCCGCTCTAAACGTATCGTAATAGCGAATTCGTCCAAAGAAAACTACCGCTTACTCAAACAAGCTGAAACTGAACTAATAAAACAAAAAATAAATCCTGTATGAAAATACATTACGCAAATTAACAACAGTATAAAAATCTATTTGAAGGGAATACGCACGCGTTCCCTATGTATGAATGTAACAAATCACTTGCCAGCGGCTAAATAGGCCGCACACGAAATTCCCAAAGTACGACGGGGTCCAGAGTGCGCTGGAGGGTGGGACTCCGACAATATTCGACGACTACCTTAGCAGTGAAGTCTGGTCCACGTAATGTATTAGTCCATAAACTTCTAAAAAGCTAAAATAAACAGAATGCATTAACGGCAGGCAGTATCACCTCATTTGCACTTGGTTATACGGCCATCAGTAGCGCGATGAAACGAAGCCTTTGAGAGCGACTCCACAATGCCGTTGGTATCAGTAGACCCTGACCACACATAGTCAGTCGGCTACAGAACTCACAGCAAAATGCGTTGTTTTAATGGTTTGTTTACAGTTGTTCCGCATTTGCTTAGTTTCGTAGCGAACCTTCCACTGAGGCACGAACGCAACGTGCAGATACTGCATTTAAATTCGTTTTCGTATTTCGTTGCTCGCCTTAGTTCCGCGGGACGAACTACCGGCGGAAGCACGCGTAGCTTACTTTCGTATCACGAATTTGTATAACAGCGTTGCTAATAGGGCAACGGTACGAGTCGCTAGACGGTCTCGTGAACTTTCTATACGTTTGCGTGTTGCAATAGTGAAACAGCCAAAGTCTACACAGAACGCTAACAGTCAACAACGCTGGCGCTTTGTCGAAGACTTCGCCACTAAAGGCAATCGAATGACAGCTGTACAAGGGCTTCATACACGCCCGCAGTCGTGATTCCGGCAGAATCTGCATTTTTATCTCTGTTCTCTGAACAAACCTCCCTGGACAGAACGGGCGCACACAGGATCCACCCAACTGATGACAGTGTGCCGCTACTGTTACAATACAATCATGAATTACATGGGTGGCCTGGTCGCGTCGGTACATGTGTGTGCTTCGCGCACGGACACGAACCGCCTCTACTACATGTGAATACTAACCGAAGTATCTCTCAGCTATATTCTATATGCGTTTCCGTTAAATGGATCTGAACTAATACCACTTGTATTAATCCACCGATAAGCAACTACAAATGTGCTAACAATATTATAAAGCACGGCTAGCCAATGTATTATATACGGCTTGCCGTTCCTTAGATCGTATAGGGCGTTCTGCGGGAGTTTTCTTAGCAGGCGATCGCAGTAGATTCGTCTAGCTCAAATCAACGAAGGCTAGCAGGTTTGTGTGCACGTTTTCAGTGATCGAGAGGGACCATTTGACCTGTGCCCGGCTGTGCACGATCGGGGGGAGGGGGGAGGGGGGAGGGGTATCATTAATATCAACTGCTTAGAGGTTTGTTGTTTACGTACGCATCATGGGTGCCTAGTTTTCGACTAGTGCACAGATGACTGACTGTTACGACTCTCGCCCTAGACAAGGCACCGTGAGAATGAAAAGAACGAAAGGCGGCAGAAAAAATATAATAAGAACCCGAGCCAATGGTATTAACAATAATGATAAGTACAATTTTTATTATCATTGTAGTAATCTGCGGCAACAACAGCAAGAACCGTTACGGCAAATAGATGGCCACACAGAGCAAATGAAGGGAGCACTCCGAGAGCCAACTGCTGAAATGAAAAACCGCTCATTAATCATCAGACAGATCAGCAGCAGACGAATTTGCAGACGTACTCTTGTGCCCTTCAGCTCGCTGACTGGACCTGTCGCCGTACGAACGAAGACTAGTCCGTGTTGATTAACCCTGTGGCTTTTTTGTGTATATATATATGTCACGCAGTCGGCGCGAGACGAAATGAGCGAGCTGCAAAACAACTTTTCGTTGGCAGTTCGTGCCAACGGCTCTTCAAAAATGGAAGGGACCGTTGCGGTTCGTCAAAACTTCAACCAGTCGCCACTGTACGTAACGCGTGCGCTGAATAACTTTCAGACTAATCTGTGCCGGTGTTTCCGAATATCAAGGCGGGGATAAAGTCGGATACATCGGGTTAAGCATGCCGTTTGCAAAGCTAATTGAAGATGGGGTAATAAAGGATGACAATAGAGGTTAAGGGTATCAGTTTCATTGAGGACGCTCAGATATGTCTCTTCAATCTTGGCACTGTTTCTCAGACCGGTTCGCATGATCGCCACGACCAGCGTTTTATTCATACTGGTGATAAGGGCACTCTCCTATATCTCTTCTGTATGACTGGTCATACCCTGAGGTACGCGGTCATCGCATGAAGCTGACGGCATACCACTTTATTGCAGTTGGCTGTAAATGATGATTCCAGGAAGGGACAAACTATATTTTAAGAACATCCCAAATGATACAATATCGTGGAGGATTACATAGCTATTTTATAACGACGGGCATATAATCTGACGCCATTGGTAATCAAAACTCGTACAAACTTCGAATACTTCTTCAGGCGACGAGCTAATGTAACAGTGTGTTCCTACATCCAGCAGCATTTGCTTGTGTTAAAAAATAACTCTAAATCGCTTAGCAAAAAAACAAAGGGTACAGACCCAGATCAAATCAGCCGCCCACATTCTACCGAGGATTTTGGGATCGTCGTGAACTTGATAAGTTTACTCACTGTATAAAATGGGCACAAATATTTGCTGACTAATAAAAATAAGATACGAAGCGAAATTAATAAACATTCGCACCAGCAAGCCACAAACCAACGACGCATAGTGGCTTTGGTTTGTATTTTTGTGTATATACGTACGCGCATATACATACTCGACATGTCGACAATTCCGTACACAATCAACGAAAAGCCCTCTTCAGATTTTCTCCGAACGGAAGAACTGATTTACCCCGCATCCCTCCACAGTCCGCTGTCTTCCATCGGCAGTGCGCTAGCCAAGCCAGCCGACTCTCTAAGCGTTCAGCGACCGGTAACGACTATCGACCAAAAAATTACTCCACCACCAAAGATTAACAGGATCAGCATCAAGAAGCATAGTTCGATGTCTAACGAACATACAACATGTTGTATTATGCTCAATGAACACTTCGAGCGCCACGTAGCTGCTCATCATAGTTTACATCGGGGTCGCGTAATTTCGTCATTAATGTAATGCAATTTTTTGGTGAGATTTAGCGTGAGGTAACGACCGATTCCGATACTCGTAAGCTGATTGAGGCAATTGACGTCGTGATCGTTGTCGTTGTTATTGTTTTTGGAATTTTTCTTTGCTTTTTCCCCCTGCCTTTTAGCCCCCATCCTCCGACCCCATCATTTGTCTGCTTGTACCTTTACCACGAAGCCCGTCCGTCCGCCCGCCCGTCCCATGACCGTGTCATGGTATTAGACAGAGTACAACGACGGACAGCGAGGCTTATAGCGTTTTTCGCGGCCGGCACCCCCAATGCTGATGCTGCCAAAGTTGCAGCTGTTCGCAATTGAGTTCGTGGCACTGATGCTATGCATATGTTCCCTCCACTCCACGATTCATTTGTCCGCTGTGTAGTGTTAGACCGAAGATGAGTACATCTCGTCATCCGTAATAGCTGATAGATAGATTACTGGGAAGGTGGAGAAGCGTTTTTGTTGCGCATGCATGGTTGCAGACGCTTTCGACTGCTCCAGTCGCTCGCGTCGCTGCTGTTGCTATGGCTAGTTGATGTTTTGGTCTTCTTGTAAAACGTTTCTCGCTCGCTGATGCCCGCTGACTGACTGTGGTTCTGGCTTTTACATAGATAGCCTGCCCTATCGAGGATGGTTCTGAGGCTCTGATGCTGGATGGAAGCGCCAGCGGTAGCCGAACGGTAATAGTCGGCCGGGTCTATGGTAAGCTCGCGCCACGAGCACGAAAGGACCAAGCGCACCGCGAACTGTTCAAGCACGTCATCCGCTAGCCGTGCTCCTGATCGCTGCTGTGGTTTAAGGCTGCTAGCGTTGCCGCTAAAGGTTTCGTATAGCGACGTCGCGAGGCTTCAGCATCGCAGGGATTGAGTGACTCAGTACGACGCAACAGCGGCTGTGGCAGCGGATCAGTGCGCGTTTGTGGTGCTGCCATAAAATTATTAGACGCAGATCAATCTCGGTGAGCGATTGGCCTGCCTCTCGGGAACGAGTAACAAACGCGTTGCAGCTAGCAAGCTACAGTTGATAGCTATGGCAGAGCAAACAGGAAGAGTAACCAGTTATAGACGAATGGCGGTAAGGGAAAGCCAAGCCGTTCCGTTGGCTTCTGGTTCATCCTTCTCGGGTGCGCGGATCAAAAAGTGCCCATAAAAACGGCAGGGAGAAAAACGGTTTTCTTCAAAGTCTGCCCAGAGTCAGCTATGGTCAACCGAAGGACAAATACATGGAAGGGTTGCACAAACCCGTCATATCGCCATAACAAGATTAGAGTCCGGGAATAATAATGGCGAGAAGTAATATATGATACGAAACAGAACTAATGAATCTCATTGCTCGGGCTTTGAACGAACTCACGGAAATATAAACGGGTGCGTTACCCGTACCCTTCCTTTCTCAGTCGTTGCATTTTCGTCACAGGTCCGTATAATTTGAGCGAACTTCTTTTCGTTTATCGCTCGTCTTCCATGTGCGGATTATATTTAATTTACATAATAAAATTCTACGAGTTTTGCATCTGGTACTTGAGTCGTTAGACATGCTGAAAAAAAAACTGGCGGGAACCACGTATGGATGCTTGGATTCAAACCACGTAGTGGCTTGTGGGTTCAGAAGTAGAGACACGGTCAGGCGAAGGTCAGTACAAAACGTGATGGCCACGTTTTGTCATGAAGTAAAGAGATAAGAAAAATTATGGGTTTATTTTAAATCGGTTTTGCATTTGTGCTGAATTCGGATATATGTTATTATGTAGACTACTGTGCGTTGGCCTCTGCAACCCCTTCAATGGTGCTAACTTTAACGAAAAGATATAGAAATTACTTGGCACAATTTTCTGCCAAGGAATACGGTGTTGTCAGAAAATAATTTATTTAATGTAGTATAATTATTTTAAAATATTTAAAAAAAATCGCTTCAATTACGGCTTCAAAAAATGTCAATATCTTCTCGATCATTCGATATATGTTTATTTTTTCCTTGTACGAACGGGTGAAATGTGCTAAATAAGTTAATTTTACGCTAGTTACAAGCTCTTATGGTGTTTTGGAGGTTACTTTTTCTGATTTTGGTAGGAACGGAAGTTGAACGAGATTAAACCCGTTACCTTAATTTGTAGTGACGTATTAATAGAAATAGCAGGAATATCCCTAATGGCCAAAATAACTTACGTTAGTGCAAACAGGGATAATGGTCATTAACTATGCAACAAAACCAATTATTTAAGTGCTGGTTTGAAGCAGCAGTCAACTAAATCGACAAGATGAAAAAATTCGGTTATTATTACCTCACTTGCAAGACGGCCGTATCCCATACGCAAATTAGAAGTGGAACAGGGAAAGGGGTACCTAGAGGAGAGGTAGACAGATTCTAGAAGGAGAAACAAAAATTAGCATCAAGTTTAATCAACATGTCGGCCTCAGTGGAACTAGTCACACCATAAAGAGCCGACGAAACAGGCTCCAGAATATGACGTCCTTTAACGTTACAGCAGGCAGAACATTATGATCGACCTCGAGTAACTGCGTACGGTATTTTGTAGCGCGGCCTAATTTAGTCTAGTAAGTTCTCCGTTCGTTAGTTATGTAGTATTAGGAGAAGATACAGACCTGAAAACGTGCGATCTGCGTCGTACGGTTCCAATCTGATGGAGTTCAGAAACGAAAGGACGTTCAAGAGGTATAAAAGAAACGGAACAGGGTCCTATATTTAGATTCTATGGCAGAATGTCGCGGGTAAACATAATAACAATAATAATAATAATAATGAAATATAAAACGTGCCTCTCGGTTTCCCCCTGGCGTGTTGTAGCATATAACACAAAGTACAGGTGCGGAACGGTTTGTGCTAGCAAAAATCTGCCTATAAGTCTACTAGTTAGAAGCTCGTAGATGCACGAGTAATGGAGGGACAGTGTACTATCCTTTCAATAGAAACATACCAGCGGCGACCACCTGAGTTGGTAACGTATTAAAGAACCAAAATGGAGGCGGCTAAACATTCGGCCGGTATAACGTAACAGCATTAGAATATCAGAGTAGATAGGCATGACAATAATACCTAATACTAAGTACTACATCTGAGAAACGTACGTACCAACACATTACGTATAGCACTATTCAGGAGGTGTTTCCTTCCCTAAATACTAGTAAATACTAGTATACTTGAGTGGTTGTCGTGATATAATTAGAAATTGTAAAAGTGGTCAACTTGGCCGTTGAAACCCACTGAACACAATCAACTAAACATTGAAAACTAAGGAAAACTCAGATAGACACATACATGCCAATATCATATTTTATAAACTTCAGAGTAACAGACCACTTTCCTCACAATGCTCTCCTATAACGATGACATAAAGTGGTTACATGATACGTTCATATGTCTTAATATTGTAAGGCTGTTAGTAACTCTTAATTGGGCCTTTTCTGCTGGCCGATCCATTTATTCAAACGGTGGATCTGGTATATCTGCGCGGAGTTTCTAACTAATATCATCGTAGCACCTGTCTTTTTTTGCGCTTTTTTCTTCAGCCACTTCTTCCCTGTTTTTTTCATTCCATTTGAGGCTCTAAATAGGCTAACAAGAGGATCATTTCTACCTTCACTTACACATAGAAGTCCATAACGAAACCCAAGCTAAATCCAGCTGGCACCGTTATCATCCACCTATCCAATATTAAGGAACATTCAGCTCGTTGGCAAAGGTACGTACGCGACTTATTCAAGAACTCCGCTTCAAACTGCCAGAGTTGTTTCACCAGTCCAACTTCCTCCGCCTTCTTTTCCATAGGTCCCTCCTGAATAAATCTTTGTGTTTTGTCTTCTTCCACACACACATTAGTTCCTTTGTTTCGACTGACTCCCATCCAGGGACGAACAACTAACGGCTTCGTCTTTACCGTCTCGTTGTCTCTGACCTCTTTTATCAGCTTTTTCTTTTTTACCGTCCCACTCGTCGGCCTTTCATTATGAAGGATGTGGCTGGCTAGAACAAATCAGCTGGGAGTGCCGTCTCTCCACCGCAGCTTCTTTCCGCAACCGCCCAATCCGTCCGACCCAACAGCAAATGGAGTTCAGTGGGGAGCCAAGTACGCGAGTTGCTGTTGGCTCTGGTAACAGATCCTTTGCTGATGTGCTTGTTCCAACTGCGGTGTGCGTACATTTGCGGTATTCCATTTCTCTCTCTCTCTCTCTCTCTCTCTCTCTCTCTCTCTCTCTCTCTTCCTCTCTTTCACATACGCACACTTCCGTCTATCTCTTTATATCCATGTGTACGTATTTAAAGCGAGAAAGAGTGCCAGCCAGCATCGCAACGACGAAACCAACTATTACTACAATGAAACTACTACTGAGGACGAGAAAGTGGCCATTGGAAGAGCATTTAAGGGCAACAGAATACATGTTAGAAAAACGGTACTAGCATAGAACAACGGTAACATAAAGAAGCAGCGACAGGCCGCACCCTGAAAATTTTGAAATGCAGACGTCAGCGGAAGACAAAGGGAGGCGGTGGCGGGGCTGGCTAAAGAGGTAAAGACGATATCCTATTTTGTAGTGTGGGTTCTCACCATCGCTGACACTCTCGGCAACCCTGTTTTCTACTACTGTTAAGCATGTTAAGCACCCTTTCGGTAGGCGGAGGGAGGAAGGAAAATTATCTGCTCTCGTTTACGGCGTCTTTGAGAGCTAGGCTTCTCGAAGCTGACCAGTCGAGACTGATACGGGAAGGCTCATTTACGCAGTGAGAAAAAGAAGCATTACATCGAAAGGGAATCGAAGCGCGGTTTGGAGAAGAGATCTAGGACCTGAGGGATGTGTAGGCCAAGCAGAAGCTTGTAAGAGGAGTTCAAATCCTATGGAAAAAATGAAGAGAACTTGTTTAGGTTGTAAGCACTAAAACAAAGATCGGGCAAGGCGGATCTTGCGGCGGTGGAAAGTTCACCCAACCTAGCAAGCTCGTTTAGCCTCGTTTGTAACCTTCAAGCCAAATTTATGACAGGGAATAGGACGGCAGTGGGGTAAAATGGGCCTAGTTGGAGTAAAAAAAAGAATCAGAATACCCTCCGCAACCCTTCAGCAACGTCCTTTCCCTGTTCCCACGCCCTGGCAGCTGGCGCAACGTTGCCACGCGCTGGAACGGAGAACTGTTTTCTCCTGCAACGAGCTTTCCTTTGCTTCTGCTTACTTTTTTGGCTTCACCTGATGTTACCACTGGAGGTGAACATTCGGACGAGCTCAGAGGTGCAATTGGAAGTTCCCGGAAAAAGCAGGCGAAAGAAAGCAAGAAAACGATCGTCTCGTCGTTTGATTCGGAAGCGGGCAAGTGAGAAAAAATCCGAGTCTCAATGTGCCACATCAATTGTGGACAACTGCGTAGTGCTGTGAGATAGCCTCATGCTTAAGATGGATTTGAGCAGGTAAGCTCGAAACTTTTCGATCCAAGTTGCTAGCGTGTCCAAGCGTTTTTGATTAATGGAGCGGAAGACTCAAAGAAGAAGTGCCAAGAGGTGAGCTCGGTGGGAATTTATTGCTCTCTATTTTGATTATTTTCGTAACCTTGTGTATTAACAATATGGAGCATTTATCTCAATAATCCTGAATAAAGCAGCGTAAAAATTGAAAATCGCTCTGCGGAAGGTAACAGGCAGTCTCTACAACAATATATAGGGTTTACTAGAAGTTCTTTTCTTTATGGCGCGCTGAAGTTTATTGGAAAACGAATTCGATTCGAGTTAGCGTAGCCTTGTCTCACAATAGAGCAAGCCCAACTTGCATTTCAGGGTGGGTATCAGAAACAATGTTCAATAATGACTAGGTTTTCCTTGCGAGATGGTCACGCACCACTAACACGTACAGCAGAAGTTATTGCCAATAGACGGCGGAGATCTGAGACACGAACGAACTAAGTGCAAGGCCTGACATGGCCTAAATGCAAGGCCAGCGGATAGAGTTACGGTAACAAAAGAATCAGTATTGGCCGAGGCATGTTTTGAGTTACACAGGATACGCAAAACGTGCGCATACGGTGCACAACCTTGGACGTGAATTTCAGCAGTTTCTAGTTTTAAAAAACTGCTATTCATACCATTGGTCCGTTGATGCTATCTAATAATTTTACGCGAACGCGTCCTAAAAGCACGTGTTTAATCTAATGCCTAAAACTTTTACCCCGCCACTTGGGGTCGAATGAGAAGGACATAGTGAGCTTCATAAAAGACGAGCCTACATGAAACAGTAACCGTAAGTTTCCTTTGCATGGCTGACGACTACTTCGCAGTTGATGTATGAATTTTCTTAAAAAAATGAATGAAGCATGAACTGCGAACTTTGACGGTGAAGTACTTCGAATTGTTTAAATGGTCACTGGTTATTAACGGAGTAAAATTTCGGAAGCTCTTATGTATTGTTGCTATCGCAATTCTCTCTTTTCAAAGAGACGACATTTTCCGCACGAGTGAAAATTTTTTCCAAAAGGATATTAGAATCTTTCGGCTTGGCAGGACGTCTTAGAAAAGCAAAACATGCGAACGCAGTGGCTTACTTTAAGACAATGATTAGCTTTTCTATAAAGGGCCACTATCCTTCCAATATGCTTTCTCGAAAAGAGTCCTACGGTAATGAACTCGCACTAAAACTCAGCATCTATATAGTGACCTACTACGCTTTAGGTTTGCCCTAATTAAAAGTAGAAAGCCCCTTTGACGTCGTGTAGCACAAATTTGCAGAAGTCATTTTTGGTTGCTGACACATAGCAGCCGCTTTTCGCAGTCTATTGAGGTAAAATTAATACGCAACCAGTATATCAAGTATAAACTACGACAGCCACGAATATATGTATACGCTCTCATGTCTTCTACGCTATAGAAATGAACGATGAGCGCGGAGAGGTTTGCCTGCTAGCAAAGCTTTCTTGCGTTGGCTATCATAATTTGGCTATTCCTTCTGTTTCCGTTTTTAAAAATTAATTCCCAATTACGACTATAATAAGCCCTCTATGTTTTGAGTTTTCCGTCCGGCATCGTTGTTAGGCGTTCAATTAAACACTGGCTCGCAGCACGGACCCAAGACTGTCTGTCTAGCTATGTCCGGATCCAAAGCTAGACCGTAACGTGTCCTTAAGGCTAGCAGGCACAATACGTCACACAGTAACCTAACACGAGGACGACTATAAGGCCTTCGTGTACCCGACTGGCTTGTGGCAGTTTCAATGGTCGCACGATTCGATGCAGTGTAGGCCATAACGAGGCGCTTCGCCGCCAACAACGGAGAAGTCATTTTTAGATTGATGGAAAAGTGATGAAATTAGCAGACGCAATCACGTCAGCTTCAGCAATTTCAATGATTATTTTGTCAACAATAACCAGTCTCTAACATAATGGGCGATAGAGACAAAGAAGCAGTCGTCGTAACGTACACATACGTGTATCCTGTGCCATCGTTAGTGTTTGCGTTACGTAGAAACAGTCGACCATAAACTGTGCGTAGTAGCGTTTTCAAAGGAGCGGCAGCAATGACAACAACTAAAGCAACCGATCACAGAACACTATATAAGCCTTGGATTGATCGAACAGGCCGACGTACGGTTTTGCACATAACAATGATTCACTGCGTCGTTTCGACGTATGATGATCATGATAAATAGTAGCGGCGGTAACAGCAACAAGGACGACAAAAGCGTCACAATCTGTTATAGGCACCATTAGCACGGCGGTTTAGAGGGCTTGTCAATTCGTTGTTACGTAGCTCAACTCGGCTCATAGGTACCAACAACAATGCTATCGTTTATCCGCCAAATCGAACTACTATATATATATGGGGCCAGTTTTATTGCTTTGTACCGCTTAATGTCCTGTGTTCATGTGTCAATATGTGCCATTGTGTGCATGTTTCCCACGCCAGCAGAAGCGGCAGAAAAAACATGTGACTGACCAAACAACGCTAAATAGAGACAGACGCGTCTCCCTGTGCGAGGTGACGTCTGCGCCCTCTCCATCAATGGCTAATACCTAATTGTGATACAAACTCGCGCAGTTCCGTCGAGCAGACAAGCCCCATGGTGGCGTTCTCTTAGTTCTACAAACGTCAAGCCGAACGCAATGCGAACGCGCCAGCTACCCGGTGTCGTACTGCCGCTGTTTTCATCATTTTCGCCATCATACCGCCGCTGCTTCCCACAAAGTTTGAACGCTAGTGGCAGTAACAATGGCCGCTCCACGGACAAAAGAGTCATTGCTATTAGCAGGATCTGCACCACGATGAGTCGCACAGGCGCGGTAGTAGCAATCAGGTTACCAGGCAAAAGCCTGATACAATGATAGTAACGAGCGATTAAACGATATCGATTATCGCGCCACGTTCGGTTCACCTGTCCCGCTTTCTTGCCGCCACGATTCGAATCGAGAACACAGTATCCGTATTGCTCAGCGGACGCGACACCGAGAGAAAATACAGATAGGGAAAGAGGGAGTGGTCTCATAGCAATTGAAAGCAAATCGGCAATGGACAGATGCGGAAACGACGGCTTGATAGAGGTGTCTACGGGACTCACATCAGTCAGTTAGTCAATCGATCGCATGGAGAGCCAGTCGGCCTATGCTCGAATACTGTTGCTAAAGAAACGTTCGCCCGGTCAATTCCTCTATACCCGCTTTATTACTACCACTAACTAATACGATAAACGGATCACTCATTCAACTCGAGCGACTCGTTCTCGGTAACGTTGGCCGTAACGGCATTATTAATAGAAATCCAGCAATGTAGCACGTTTATTATCACGTTACAGGGACGTGATTGGCCGACGGGCCAAGTTTGTAGGCGAGGCGTATAATGGCAGGCAAGCGTTATGAGATCTAAAAGATGAGCCGATATCGACGTAGCACGATAATATCGGCTGTCGGTGTCCCGTTCAGGATTCGTAATTTTGCCTTTCCGCATCTATAGCAAATCTGTGTAAACAATGTTTATGATTTAGTTGCCGTCAGCTCGGGTACATTGAATTATCTAGCTTCTGACGTATTTCAGAGAACGTCAGAAAGGCGCACGTTGCTTTGCAGGACTATAGAGTCAAACCGTTTCAGAAGTAAATCTCGGCTACATAAAATCTATCATTTTAGTATTTCTATGTCAAGTTGACTACAATGCAGTATCTGATACACAACGTATGTGCTACATAAATTCTGTCTGTCAATGAAATAAATACCGTACGTCGTTCAGAAACGCTAAACATTTCTAGTAGAAAGTGCCAGGAAAAATCCGCTATATTATATCAATGCAATAGCTTTCAAACGATCATAAACCTTCGATAGCGGACGTCAAACAACAACGATCACAACAGCAAAAAACAGCATCTTGAAGGTACCACTTGATCTGCTGTGACATGAATAAATTATAGAACACCATTACCAATCAACCTTATTTCAATAAACGCGCTTGAACGACAACTGCAAGCAGACAATAATTAAAAACACATCGATTACTTGTCCGTTTAACTGTGCTCGGCCGTCTGCATCTTTTTTGCTAGCAATAGCACAGCCAGCTGCTCGACAGTTAGAAGGCTTTGCATTAACATAGACGCGTCCGCTGTTACCGAGGCGAAGGACCTCGATTTCGATGGAATGGACATCGGTCAGAAGGCAAATTTTAAACATACGATTTTATTAAAGCTGTCAGTATGAAAATGTTTGTTTTTTTTTCGTGTCTGTAGCTTGTTCTCATTCGCATTGCTGTTCCTATGCATCAATGACGATACTGACTCGGTAGAGCGAAACCTTCTCATGGTGGAGCCTATTTGCCAGGCTTTTATGCGTCGGAATGAGCTGAAGTATACTGTAGCGTGCCCTGCAATGACTCCTAGATGCAGTTCTACCGCTGTATCTTTGGTACGACGGGCTTATGGCGCAAGGCAGCGCGAATTTGATAACTGTAAACGGCCGTTTACCTAAATAGAGTTAGTAGTGCCTTCTCAAGCAATAAGTGATACACTATATACGTGTTCATGTTTGCGGTACAGGAAGGACATTAGGGCTTGATTTGCGGCCATACCTGATTTCTACGCGTATAATATATTTGGGCAAGTTCTTGTGTGATGGAGCCTCTCGCACTAAACGCTAATTAATGTTTCCGTTCTAAGGGTAGGCTGCGGATTCTTCTAAATTCGCAAATCATCACATTCACTGTTTTTTTTTTTTTTTTTGCTGGGTTAATTTTCTGCCTTCCGATTCTATTGTTCTACACAGGATTTTATAGAGAAGGATTTTGCGGTCGACGGCTATAGACGATTCACTCAATTAATAAATTCATCCGCACCGTGACATTTTACTGGTACAAAATGAATCCCTTGAGATCTTTCTATACTTGTTTTCTCATATACTCCTCCAGATGACTGTGTACGTTATAAAGGTATAATATTTGCTTGTACACTGTATCGAGACCCGACAAGACAATGGTCCAGATATCGATTACGTCTACTTCAATGCTGGTAAGGTAACCGCACGGGAATCATAATGCAAACAAATACTTCTAGCCATCTACATAACGCCTCTTAGCCAATGCTTTTTGAGTGGTCGTCCAAGGATAACGACAATAACAGTGGGGCTGTTCTATATTATCAAGCGTTACCCATATATACAAGTGTGCCTTATATCAACAAGCCACACATACACACTCCCGGTCGAACAGGTTTACATACTTTACCGTTAGCACACGACACCGTCTGACCACTACGCCAATCGCGTAACCGGTATTCTATCGGTATCGAGTTGGGTTCGCATTCTGGGTCACGGGAACAGGGTCGAGTTTGCTAATACTTCCATTCACATCGCATATATTTTTCCGCCATCGCCGCCTTTATCAGCTATCATACAATTCCATTCTAGCGTTTCCCAGAATTCGACTGCTATATATTACATCCAATTACCGTTCGTTCTCCTTGCTCTCTCAGAATTACTACTACTAGTAGTACTAGGAGCTGCCTGAGTGCCGCCGGCATGCCACCAAGATGACCGGCGTCGGACGCTGAGAGCCAATTGCAATTCTAGTTCTACTAAAAAGGGTCAAAATCGTCTAATGAAATTCGCTTGCTCAACGTCGTTGTATATGTCGGCTGGAAATAAACGCCTAGACGCGATATTCAAGCTTTTTTTATTCCCTCAGACATCATGAATGCTGGTAAGATTGTCCGTGTGCTTCAGAGGCTGAAAAGAGGCCAATACGAGATCTATGACAAATGACACCGCGTCTACCAGCTCCGCTTCAAACTGCCGAGCCAAGCGACCCTGAAAGCTTGCTTGCTTACTTGTCTCGTTGTTGGCCACAGTAATTAAACGCCAATATCTCGTAACCATGGTATATTTTTTTCTGACGAAGTCCTTCGATAGACCGGCTCTCGCCTGAACATTGAAGTTTCAAGTTTTGGAGAATCATACGTATCCTTTTCTCTTGAGGGATCGTGATCGTCCCGCGTTGTAGCTCTACGCGTTTGGACGGCAGCGTACTGCGCTAGTCCTTCGGTAATAGAGACAAACCGGTCTAAACAAGCCCGCAAGAGCTAAATGTGCTGCAGATCACAATCTGATCTTCCGCTGGTGCCGATAGGGATACAGCGATTGAACAGGTTAGTGGGGTCCAAACCGTTGCTGGGAATTGCTGAACAAGATTGTAAGGCGTAAAGCATATCCTATCCAAGAGGCTGTTCGACGTGTCCCTAATCTAGCCCGAACCTTTGCTCAGGCTGTTTTGACAGAGGAAACGGGCGGCTGTACTTTTTGCTCTTCGAGCTCACCAGTGCCCGTTTGCTTGGCTTTCTCTTCCTAGTCTTCTCTGCATCGTTCTGTCTCTGGTCAGCAACAACAAAGGACGCTGCATCGAAGAGCAGAGCCAAATCGGACCTCAGGAACTAAGCCTGGGGCGAGCAATCTGATTTCGATAATCTTGTCTTTGCCTGGCCGAGCAACGAAGTTAGCCAAGGCCTTAAAGTTTCGAAACGATAGCCTTGAAAGCCGGACCCAACCGATTGGTTGGTTGCACGACTCTAATTCTCCTCACACAACGTACCACTATGGTTCAGATAGGCCTGCGCTACGGGACGTTAGCCGCAGGCCGCATCTAGACAGCCATACAGCCAAGGAATCATTGGCTAACGATGCTCAAGCTCCCTCTTCCTGACTGACGTTATCGGTCATGACGATACGACGTCGGTCGATGATGACCTGAATAACATGAAAGTACACGCCCATGAGCATGCGCTTTCTCCTAGACCTTTCTTTGTCTAGACGTCTCGCTTTGAATCTCGTACGGAACATCATCGTAAAGATAGTGTTATTGAGTGTTAATAACTCTGTGCCTGTTTGTACGAGGGCCAGAAGTACAGGCATCAAGCAGCTTTGCGAAATCACCAGCAGAGTCCGGAAAGCAGAGCAGAAATGGTACGTGGAATGGTATAGCGGTCTCCGCTCTCCTACTTCTATCGAATTAAGGAGTCGAACGTTGCTTTCTGTTCGTTTTTCCCTTTCCAGTCCTCCAATTCCTTACAAAGGTTCGGAGCTCTACGAAACTTGACTCGCGAGATTCCTCCATTGGTTGTCTACCTTGCGTTTTCTTGTTCAGTCCAAACAAAGTTGTCCCAAGTTCTCGACTGATGTTGATGAAAGGTAGTTTTCCACAGCAAACATGAGGATGGTCTTCTTTCGATTAGAAGAAACGTCGGCAGAGTTGAAGGCTTCTTTACTCTCTCTAGTCTACAAGGTCACTATAAAACGACTATGGACCTCATCCCATACAGACATATCATCATCATATAGGACGCTTTCTGCGATCGTTGCTTCAAACAATTCATTGGGTAATATTATTATACTGACTCGAAAAGCAGACAGACACGCTAAAGAGACGGATACAGGATAGGCGGTTTTTGGTATCGAGTCACAAGGAATTCTCATGTTTACGAATACTTCCCATTGGAGTTTTATTCCATCATAACTATTCCCGTTTGTTTTTCATGATCGACTGGTTCTAACCAGTAGATTACAGTTAGAGGGAATACCCTCGCCAAAATAACGGTAACATTAGCGAAATCATACGTTTAATATCCAGTCACCTTTGTTAGAACGTATTTATATACTGCTGTACACGCTGAACAGTTGTGCATGCTCATACAATTGTTAAGCTGTTACTAACGGCACTTTAGGGCTCGCCTATCTTTATATTATCTGCAGACCCATCTAGGACGTATGTCCAACAACGATAACAATGAAAATCAATTGTGTGAATGAATCGTCGTGATCACCTTGATTATCTTTTGATACGTTGTGGAACGGCATAGCTTATGGACAATAGTGTGCTTGACGTTATTCTGTTTGCTGGGTTGGACACCATCGATAACAGTGAGCGTCGACCCACTGGTCTACTGCGCTGCCAGCCCAAGTCATACTGGCATAAATAAAATAATAAGTCAGACCTCTGCGACTAGGACCACAAATTCACACAGACCCAAATCATAATGCTCCCACATATCGACCGTAGGTGACGAAACGAACGACTACAGAAATTGCCGTTATTATATGTCTGTCGGCTCGGGAACCAAACAAAATGAAGCCGACAACCCTCGAACGAAATTGTGACTGGATGCGTCATGACCAGTCGCTGCTTTTCTATACAGCCTGCCACTTGCTACTACAAAGATGACCGTTCTGATCGTACAATGATAACGAAGAAGTTGATGAAGATCGCGAACGCGAAAGGGGACGATCATATTTTGGTTTACGAAACTACAACGCCGCTAGTGTTCGGGTCCAATGTTCACATATCAGCGATGATTACAACTATTACCTCAGAAGTTTCATTTGTTCGTGTGTGCGACCTATCCGTGGTGTATATTCAACTCTTTGTCTCTATCTCGTTCGCTGTTCTTTTCGAACCAATTTTTTCATTCTTGATATTTTTACCTCGGCAATCCGGTTGAACTTCAGTGAACATCCATTGATTGCTCAGTGGGCTATGTGTCTGCTTGGAAATGAAGTACTAACCTTATAAGGCGATGCGGCGTAAACGAAGTCACCGTGGATGCTTAACATCATGTCGGCGAGGATTGAATGGGGATGATCTACTTCGACCTCCTCGAACTCTTCTCCGATGCCCTCCGCTGATAGTAAGACCTGCAACGTTAGAAGTGAGGTCACTTCTTAGATTGTGCTATTCAAGTAATAAAAGATCACACGGCCGTCGGTAAACAATAAACATTTATGTCGCGTAACAGCTGGTATAATTTACAAATTACCATCTGGTTGGGTGTAGTCAAATCTTCACTGCCTCCAAATGCTAACTTTTTTTTCGTAGAAATATATTTATCTACCGCAAAAATAAGAGTAACTATGTGTGCATCTACTTTGTATTTTTGATCTCCTGTCATCGTTTTGTTACTTGTTAACAAAGCTAATGAGAAGAAAAGGCAACTTTACATGAGCTTTGCTACCAGTGTGCACAGAGCGAAACGTGCACTTGTTCTCAGTTCCCGCTTTCACCTGCTGTCGCGTATCTGCTATTCCGCCATCTTCCATCCATTATACTACTCGATGCCCTGTGCCCCTACCTAAAGTCTGCTTAAAATTTTTCTTCAAACAGAAGTTGATTACATGGTTTGTCGCTCCAAAATAAATAAGTCTAGTAATCGGACTAGTACATCACCTTCGTTCATACAACCTCTGCTTCCTTTGTACTTTTTTCGTTCCTGTGAGCAGCTTCTGATCTGTCATACGTGAGAACGAAAGATACAGAAAGGACCGTGAATCACACACTTCATTCCGGCAAGCTTTCTGCCATCATCACGACCAAATGCCAAGCATCAGCTCCTCTTTGCTGCCCCTCAAAATCCTCGCCTTTAGGACCTTGATATGCCCAATCTTGCTCATGAGTGCCCGGGCTTTGGAATCTATTCAGTTTCGCCTCTACTATTCTGAACTTCTTGTCCGGTTGCCCGGACTCACTTTCTTTCTATTTTTCCTTTGTGTGCTCTCTCTCTCTTGCTCCCGCATCCCTCTTTCGCTCTTTCTGTCTATCACTTCTATCTCTGCACTTTCCGAGACTTAGAACGCTGTGTTGTCGACGACAAGGAAACCTTGCGAGATTCCCGTTTCCTGCGGGCCGTATCTAACCTGGCACCGGGTCCCCCGGCAACCGGTTGCCATCGCTGACTCCTTGTTCCCACCTAGCAACGGTGTGCTATGTAAAACACCTTCATCGCTATATCAAAACTGGCGTCACTGCGCTATGGGCTAGCGATCGTTGTGGGTGCATTGGAGGGCCAGGAACCAGGTGAGTCAGCTGAGCAATCGTTCGTAGCTTAGAGTACACACGCAAGCCGTACATGTAGCTAACGCATTACATTAGGACAAATTGCTGGACCAGGGGCAGGCAAGTCAGCCTTGGGAGCCTTAGTTGCAAAGGGGGACAAGCGCAGGCCGGAAACGTGTGTTAAAGCTAGACACGGATCGGGAAAAGACGGCCGTTGCAAGCAGAGCGAAGATACCCTAAGGACGTCGTCCCATGTTACCCCACGTTTCCCCTGCCGTTTCCTTTCATCATAAAGCGTGCACGTAATCTTCTTTTTCCCTTGCTCACCACTGCTACTGGGGCAGCACAGCGGCTTCCGTCGTTGCTCTCCTGTGCGGAATGCTTCCTGCGTCGTTTCGGCTTTGTCGCGTCGGCGCCTTTTCATATGGCCACTCCGTGATGTAGCCTTGGGTGAAGCCAGCGTCTGCTATGGTACATATAGCGGTAAAGCCCTTGCAGGTAGGCCGTTGGGCCATTATGTACTAGCAACGTAGCTACCTTCGTCAGTGTCTTCGCCATTTTCATTGCGTCTGGGATGTTGTATAGCGCTGCGTAGCTCCCGGACGACAGCATGTTAGCGCGGGGAAAGAAGCAAGGACGAGGCGCTCAACGAAGAGCGACGTCAGAGAGCAGCAAGGAAACATGAACATAGTGAACGATAACAGTTTCTCGGTGCTCAGGAAGGCTCGGAGGTTCCGCGGGAGCGAGAGGGCGTTCCACTGATACAACAATGATGGAGAGATGTAGCCTCAGTGAAAACGTCTTAACAAAAATCATAGAACGCACGCGAAATAAGAGAGGAATTAAAACATGCGACGGAGGATCGAATATCCGCCGAAACGATCAAATGTTAGAGAAGCAGCGAAAAAAAAGAAAATAAGAAGGATAAATGAGTTTGCGGGGGACGTTCATCAGAACGACCGTGGACATCTAACAGTGCCATATATATATCTTTTTCTTGACCTGTCATCGCGGACAGCGTTTGCTCTAGTAGCAGAATTGCGCGCTAGTAAGAAAATAAACTATAAGCAAGCAAGGACAAATTATACAGAAAAAGTAGTTTACAAAGGCCAGTGAAACACCGCTCATGAATTGATGCCTGTGACCTTGGTAACCTAAAGCTACTTGAATGTTGCCGTGAAAATGCCACCTGTTTACTGCCAGGCGCGCAGGCCATTCCGTCCAACTGTTCCCGAAGCAAAACATTGTAGGTAGAATATGCGATGTCCGCACGATTGGCTGCTTATACACCTCACATCATCCGGTAACAACAACTGAGGGTAGTTTGTTGAGTGCGCCATGGCCACATTATTCGATCGAGTGTCTATTGCAGTTTCGCGCGCTATAATTATCGTTATTGTTGCTGGTGCTTTTTTATAGGTAACTTTTTGGATTAGGTAACGATGTGACTTACGGCGTTATATGGGTCTACTATAGGTTTCGCTAATGACATGATAACTACAAAATAACTTACCAATAATTGATAAGAGCGTGTGAATCTCATACATATCCCATATACAACTAGCTCTATTCTATGATCTCTAGCTATGGTCGAACGAATTCAACCAGGATTTTTACCATTACAGGTTTCTTCTCTTGGTTTTGTCCTATCGAAGATTTTCGTTCGCAGCACTATATTATGTTTAGTACTCGCGCATGTTGTAAGATTTCCTGTTTGTTTTCTATGACGCTTTGAGCGGATCGAGTCGAATAGAGTCACGTTTCAACACAACCGCCTGCCATCCATCCCCTTGCCATACACATACAGAAAACGTTCAATGGATGAAACCTTAAGTATCATTGGTTCCCCATAGCTTGTCAACACCAGCCACATTCGTGCCAGCAAAAAAAATTCGGCTACGTGGGGTCCTGCTGTGTTCAATAGCTACGTAAGCACCCAAATTCGCTTCTACACAAACAACCATATGCTATCCTATACCCAAATACACTGTCGTGAACACAGATCGACAGAACCCACCATCAGCGCTACCATCTTTTCTACCTAGTGCTATAAAACGGCGAGTTTGCTACCTGCCCAATGCTCGCTTCCGACTCCTGTTCAGCCTTGGACACCACTGACAAACGAAGATCAGACCCTCAGCCCTCGACAAGCTAGTAGTCCAAATAACGGGCTTCCGAAGCCCTTTGAACGGGCTTCGGCAGTTTTCTCTTTCTCTCTCTCTCTCTCTCTCTCTCTCTCTCTCTCTCTCTCTCTCTCTCTCTCGATAATCTGAAGTCCGTGCTTCAAGCAGAAAGGTACATACGGCTGATGAGCTTACCATTTGTGGCTCACTGACTGGTCAGATAGCCACGACAAACTAGAATTGATGTTCACTACTTGTAAGCAACAAGCCCCTTCTTGCCACGGCTCTAATAGGCCGATAGAAACCTAAAAGGGCTGAGCCTGTATTTGCAACAAGAGCCTGCATAGATGTGTTTAAGGGATGATGGTGTGTGCAGCTGTGTGTACAGATTTAAGAGTATTTGTTTGGCTCCGATTTCGGACCAACCGAATTAACAAACCGTCGGACGGGAAAGCGGGATGTAGGAATCGCATGGTCAAACAACCTGTGCTATGGGATAGGAATTACAGTAAAATGATATACGGTAGGGACTGAAGCCATCTCTCGCATAAAGATCGGCGGCTGAAGTACTACAGTAGCCGCATATTTAAGCTGAGATTTGGCTTGCGTGCAACGGGCATTACAAGGCTGAAGAGACGCTTATGTTATTCCTAGCTGCTTTGCAATGGCATCACTACGACTGTTAGTTAACGTTTCGTCCGGCTCTACGAAAAAGCCATTGAGTTGAGCACCGATTAAACCCTGTGGTTGCCGAAGATATACCGAATCTTAGGAAATCGGGACGGTACCCTATGGAAGGCATCCAGCGATTTCTTCCGTGGGCAAAAAAGCTATAGGGGTTCTTGTGAGGGGTTTCGGAATTGATTGAGGCAGACGACAACAGCCTGCGACAATTAGTTGTCCAGCAAACTGCAGATTCATCTGAGCCGGTGCAGTAAGACGTGCAACAGCCAGTCACGGACCGAACACGATTGGACTGGCGTGACACCAATGGAAACCATCATAATCACTAGGACGATGCCACCATCGAAGAGTAACACATGCAGCTCAACAGCCGGAGTATTAGTGGATGGCCAGGTAGGATAGAGGCACACAGAGCGCTTCGTTGCTGCGCCTACCAAGTAGCCATACAAAAGGGGGTTGCAGAAGATTGTGAACAGCGAACGATCGAT
Organism: Varroa jacobsoni; assembly: GCF_002532875.2. NCBI lineage: Eukaryota > Metazoa > Arthropoda > Arachnida > Mesostigmata > Varroidae > Varroa > Varroa jacobsoni. The sequence continues at coordinate 25,679 of NW_019214599.1, forward strand.
AGTAGAATCAGTAAAAGCCCGATGAACTTAGGTTCGTAACGACAGGCTTTATAAGGTGGAGTAAGTTGGGAGCCGATACGTCACGGGAAGTCGATAGGGTTGTCTACCATTGTTAACCTGTCCCATAGGCGTTCTTAGGTTTGAAGTCTAGATTATTTACTTTCTCTCTGCCAATTGCCCAGTAGGCATGTCAACTGAGTTGGAGACCGTATACAAGTAGTTGTAACGTCTGTAACGTACTACTGAAACGTAGCAGCAGCAATAGTGAAATTATATTAACCTAAATTTTGTGAACTAGAAGCAAGTAAATCCAACGCGACGGAATAAGGTAAAAAGGAGAAACAAAGGAATCACATAAATCGTAGTTGGACAACACGAAAACTAGATGTACACAATCGTAGAATCAGTTGGACCTAATAGCTTACTGCTTAAAGCCGTACGGGGGATATATTATGACTGGCTTAGATTTGGCCTTAGCACAGGTATAACAGATGATCCAGTCTGACGCGACTGAGGAAGAAAAGGCCTCGTATGCCAAAACAATGGTGAGTTCCATCTCTTTGGAGGCAAGTGGAGGCAGTCTGTGAGGTACATTTGCACGAAATTAAGATTGGTTAGGTAAAAAAAAATACAAGAACAAATAAAACCCAATAGAACCAGCTTTCGTCTAATCGAAAAGTCCTACAAAGCGAAAGAAGGCTCCCATGTGTGGGCGACATGACCAGGTGTTTGTACGGGGTTATGAACCGTGGACATGATATGTATTGGGAAAAAAGACAACGAAGCTTGATACAGTTAATCAACTGGGTCACTGAAACATCCGACTGAGACAGAACGGCTTACGGAGGTAGTTTTTCTGATGTATTGTTCTTGTGCCATTTTTGCTCAGGGTCGATGTTGCATTACAGCTACCATTCTTCATTGTCATTTGTGTATGATTGGGTTGACGTCCCATCTTTGAAATCTCTATTTGATTTCTATTCCATTCTTCTTCGCTTTATTTCATCATAGTGCCAAGCATTACTTTCCCGTTAGTTTCGATAAAGCACCAAATGTCGTGTTTCTTCTAAAGATTCTCGCAGATTTTTTTCCTCGTCCGTCTATTCAGCCTGTTGCCCATAGTTTCATTTGGTTTTTTTAAGGAATGCATGTTGCTTTGTTATTGAACGAACAATGTTGATCAACAAGCGACAGCGTACCATTGGTATTATCGTCTTGTGCGAGAAGGATGCCAGATTGACCGCCGACATTTCCTGGCCAGCAGCGCAACTACCCGTGCTCGTGCGTTTTTTATCGCTTGAAAACACCGCGCCGTTGGCAAATACCAAACCACTTTTCACACACCCCGACAGATACAACTACACCGCTAGATGTCAACTTTCATACAGCTGAGAGACACCGTCTAGCAACCAGTTTCCCAAAAGGAAAAAAGTTAGCCAACGTCATCGACAAACGCCTCTTTACGCCACATGGCAAAATGGGTAGCACTGGCCGATCACAGCAACGTTGAACAAGCGAATTGAAGTTAGCCGTCAAGTTTATACGTATACGTCAGTTGAGAGCATCGGCCCCGACCCGTCTCCCATCCCCGGTTTGTTTCGTTCCACTGCAGCATCTCCTAACATGTCGACGCTACGGGGGCAAAAAATCGTCTCAACGAATCATCTAGTAAGCTCCGAAGAGACGGCAAGAGCCGTTGGCAACGTACCCGCAACCGGACCTAGAGAGCGAGGAAGCACAAAAGCTGAAAACGCCAAAGAAATAGACCGAACAGAAGAAAAGCCCCAAACAGCGGCCCCATCATCTTCATTCGAAGCATCATCTGATGAAGCCACAGAAACGTTTCTGTGTTGTTTTCTTTTCATTGTTTAGCCTATTCCACCATTTGTCCTTAACAGCTGTTTCGGCAGTGACCACTTGTTGTTGTTGTTGTTATTCTTCCCAAAATGCTAGAAATACTACCACCTTTCCTAAAGACACTCACACGTAGAGGAAACAAAGTGTCAGACACGAACATTATGTACGTACAAATGTACATAACTCACTACACGCGTAATAAGACACACACACACACACACAAAGAGGGACACGAAGGCGGATGAATGCACAATCGGCGTGTGTTTGTTCATCGTTCAAACCCCCTTTTGCTATGGGTTAGGCCAAACGGCTGTCGGAGCAGACAGAAAGGAAGCTACACGCTAGGGATGAGATGTTTCGTTCGATTGAACTGCATCTACGTCCAGTGCCCAAGCTGCGATTAAAATGACTGAAGTCATTGCCTTTTTCTTTTTTGTTAACGAGGGTTAGCCTTTTCCAAGTAATTTCCGCTTCAACTCCACTTTTGATCCATGAATCATCTGAAGTCTCTTGGATACAAACTTCAGCTGGTTTGCAGTTAGCTGGAATAAGCCAGCACGTTATATTAAGGAATGTTGAGTCACACGATGACCGGCGGCACCATATAGGACTTGAATATAGCAATGATAGCCGATAGAAAGTAAGTTTGACAGTAGCTAACTTGAGCTATCAGCCGCCAGCGGTGCTGGTCAATAGGAGCAAACAATCACCAGCTATTCCGTACGGATGCCACCGTATGAAGCTGTTGCCAGTTGTGTACAACGTTGGCAACATTGGCTATAGCATCGGTAATGCCGTCATCGGCACCACTACTAACAACGGTACAGAAGCCTCCAAGCTATTGGGGAGAACCAGGGGGCGCCGCCAACGACTGCATTGCTAACCAGATATGGATATACATAAATACTTGCTGAGACAGCTAGCCGGACACGCAACTTAGTCGGTAGCTCTTGCGTTCTACTGTGTGCCTTTTGCTCGGCTAGCAACGCTTGGTTCTATTTTGCTTCTTCTATTTAATGGCGAGCACAGTTCGCCTAGTCGATCGGTAGACTCCCGGGTAAACGAAAAACCTATACTGCCTTCTTGTCATATTGACGCGATACAACAGCGCATCGCGTTAACTTACGCGACGGAAACGACAAAACAGCAGACAGCAAAGACGGCTAGGGATCTCGTACAACAATAGAATCAACAATATAACTACAATAACAGCATCAACGTCAGTGGGACTCGCTGAAACAGCAATACGCTCAACAATAACCACATTGTTTCACCATACCAATAGAGACGGAGTTGACGAAAAGTGGGTCGTTTTTCTTTTCTTACGTTATCTGATGCGGGGCGTTAACGTTGCGCCCTGTTGTGGTCGAGTCCATAGGAAGCTATGGTTCGAGAGGACTGCCGGTACACATGCACACTTCTAACCCAAATTCGGAATTGCCTGAGAGCTTCTGCGATTCGCCTAATTGTGACTCGTTTCACCTGTCTGACACGGCGAGACGATCAAGCCGTTGTTAACATCTGATATTATATGTCAGTGCGTGTTATAATGAACAGGTACGTCTAAATACGCTTATGGTAGTCGTCAAATAACTGAAAGCAATGTCCAGTTTAATCCAAGCCTAGGCATATACTCTAATTCAGAGCGAGCACTTATCAACTAGTTATTGCCGTTTTCGAAGAGGATGCCCAGCCTACTCCCTAGGCGACATGTTCTCCTGTGGGGGGCAAGTTCTTGATGCTACACCGGAGAGGGGATTTCAAGGAGTTCTTTATGTAATGAAAATGTCGTCAAGCATTCAAAAAAAAAGTACGTAGACGTACCTCGGTACACATAGGAACACAAGTCATCAGCTGTGATCAGATCGCGCGATTGGACACAGCGTCCCCTAGTGATCGGCAATCTCCAATGGCAACTATCTTTATGACAACTTTATACGAATACGCTATGCTCATTTCTTGTAAACGATCAAGCCAAATAAGGAAGCCTTTTATCTTCTACGCGGCCGTTAAATAAATAGAGACGACCAACCAGCTTCTACAGGCGCTACGAGCGTTACCTTTGTCGCGACTGCCGCAGTTTCCGTGTCATCACGACGTGAAATTACTCAATTTCTACCGTTTCGATTCTGCCTTCGGTCGGCGAGTGATCACTGAGGGACGCATCGCATGCTTTCCCATTGTTGTTTTGGCTGGTGCTATTGTTGCTATAGCTGAATAGAATATCTGCACATCGGTGTAACAATAATGTCAACGTTGAATCTCTGCGGTATTTCACAGCACGGTAGGGTATCGTCTTTACTGTTGAAGACATGTCGACGATATTACTTTCATGTCGACGGAGACGGAACCGACGCCAGCAGCCGTAACGATTCGCACGAGTGAGTCTACGACGCCGAACGCGTCAATTTTCTTCAATCGTAACTAGAACCGATCAGTCGCTATCTATTCTTTGAATCTGCTGAATCCCCAGTGTTAGGCCGATTCTTCCGCGCACAGTCCCACCACTGACGACAACGAGCAGAGTAGCAACGATAATCGTACTAATGGTGTATTTCCCAACAACACTGCCGCCGACGCCACAGGCCCAGCACAATTCAGACACGCTGTTCACCCCTCCGCATAATGGCCAATGTTTGTTTTTCAAGTCACCTGCGTAACCTAGCTAGTCTGACTTCAGTCAGCTATTCGATCGGGATCAGAATGCATAATAATTAGCAGAAAACGATCGTGCTGCATAAATATCTCCAAACAGCAGCATAACTAATAATAGCAATAGATTGTATCGAGCGGAATTGATTTACACGTGTTAACAGAACGATGAGAAGATGCGTACGTTGTTAGTACTATGCAAACTGCGCCGATATATTGCGACGTATAAACTTGTCTATTTGGTGATGGCTCGATTATACCGTACGGTAATTATTGCGCATTACTAAGAAGTATTAATTCAAATTATATGCCTGCTGTGGCCTGTATGGTATGACCTTGTGATACCGTTGTTTGTTTCCTTGTTCTTCGCGATGTGAGGCGAAATCATCGCCCGCCTCGATGAGTGCTCTGTAAAATAGGCCTAATCCGGTCATCGATTACATCCTATGGAACATATAGACAGAGAGCGATGAACAGAATAACGTCTTTATCTCGCGTTCGATACTCGGCTCATTGTAGAAGAGGGTGGCAGGCGATCGTGCTCAACGTGAACCATTCCATATTAAAAGCGACCTATAAAGGCCCTTTTCGTTCTAGTGAGTAACAGCAAACTACAACGGAGTGTTCAGCGGCTCTCGGTAACCTAGGACGCGATTTTTATAAGCCAGAGGTAGATATAAGACTCAAGTGTTTATCGTTCATTTTATTACCATTATGTATTAATACCTAAGCAAGCACACAACAAGGTTACGATTTTGTATTTTGTGATTAGCAAACAACACGCGATGCCAAAACAGGAGTCTGGAAGATCCGAGTCGCGTAACATCTGCATATGCTATTTACGTGTTTTTAGTATCCCGCAATGAAGGGCAAACTTATAAGCGGATTTATCTGATAAAGACGCCCCTACTAACTTTAACCTCACCTAGAAAAAGAACTACATGTTTTTCAATGTATATAATTGATTGTTGACAAAGCATACCTACAATGAATATATCTTAAAGAAGAACGCGAAATCCCGATTACATACGCTAAATTAAGGGCACACGACGGCCGAACGATGGAACGAGTCCATTGAGAGATAATCCGGAAAAAGACCCAGACTTGTTACTCACATGCACTGTTATTATACACCAACCTTTGTTACGGTAACATACTGACGTATTCATTTATAATCTCCTATACGCAAAGCAGCTAACTGGTATTAGCAGCATCGACAATATGTACGTCCATGATTTTCCGTCGACCCAGAACTTCACTGACTGTTCTGAGTGTCTGGGTCGCTTAGCTCGTCTGTCCCGTCCCAGTTCTGTGTACAGATCCCGAAGTAGAAGCCGCTGACTTTATAACCCGTTGTCATCGAATGTCCGAATCTCCTGCTCTCCAAAAGGGAGACGCCGATTTTAGCGAAACAAACGCGCTAATCGGTAGATAGCGCTATGCGAACAGTGGTGCAATCCGTTGAAGCGACATCTCGCTAATTTTTCCCGTCCTTCAACGGTGGCTGCAAAAAATGCAGCAGTAGCAGCAAATGCTCAAAACTATACGCACCCATTCCTCATGCCGGTACCACGAAGAAGTATATAGTACTGCAACGTTACGTACTGGGACGTTCTCCTACCTTTCTCCACTCTTCACTTTTTTGAGGGGCCTCGTATAATCGAAATGTTGCAATGATGACTGTTGTTGCCGCTGCTGTTATCGTAATGAGCGTGCTGAGTGAGGCGGGTCCTGCTCTTTGGCTTTTCACCATAGGCCTGTTTTGTAAAGTGACGGTTGTCATCTCTAATAACAATCAAAAAAATGTTTAGCAGCGCTGTCCACGCGTTGATTCGACTCGTTAACATAATCGTATGAGTATTTATCTACGTAGACAGTATCTCCCTAGCGTTGACGTTCGCGTATGCGGTCTTCGTTGATGCTCTATCCGGTACACGGACTAGGTTTTAGGCGGATCTGTATGCATGGACATACGCTGTATTAATACCGTGCTTGTTTTGACGCTAAGTAACAGGTTGGAGATTAGCTAGGTTCTCCGTGCATATCACCACCGGACAGTCGAGAAAAGCAGGAGAACGCAGGAGAAGCTGACCGTCGATCAGCTTCACCTGCGTTAGCGATCGCTCTCTCTGTCTGGATGGGATCCGTTAGCTAATCGTAGGCAGGTAGATGTAAAGCAGAACAAGTAGGCTTTATTTCTGGTGGCCATCGTTAGCAATACGATGGCTCCTGAGCTGAGCAGGGGGAAAGGCGTAAACGTGGCTAAACTAAATCGTTTGTCAGATTAATTCGCTTTTAGATTTATTGCATTGGCGTGTACGCCGAAATCAATCGATGTATTTATTTACTGCGCGGAGTGTATCGCGCTTAGCTGTTGTGCCGGCTATGCGCAGACAGGTCCTAAAGAAGGCCAGCGTATGACGTCCAGTAGGCCGATCCGCCAGACGCATATATCGTCGAATAATGATCAACAACGAGTTTATTTCCAATTTAATTGGCCCCTCCGCCTGCCAATCACTACCCCTCTTACCTCTGTGGGATGCATTTACGGCACCACTATTAATCATTCCTATAATATGTAACCTCGTTTCAATCGATACGCTTCATGCCGCCATTGCTGATGTTCCATCATAAAAATGATGATTTTTTGATGGTAATAACGATGATATCTCTGTTAATATGGCTACGCGTACTCAGGCGTGATCGGATAGAGTGTCATAAATCAAGAGAATAAAGATTAAAGGCGCGCTGATTATATGGGTGACAACATTCAATAACATTACTGTACACCACTTTAGTATACATATATAAGGAATACGATAAATACGAACTTTTTGAGTTTATGATTTAGCACGAATGAAAATTGGGCCGGATTATCAGAATATGATGATCAAAATGACGGTATAAGACAAGTATTTTATTGGCCTGGTTATTTTTATTCGTCCAGTTTGTCCTTTTATCGTTGTTGTATTGAACTGGCGGTAAAATGGTTAACTCATTGAAGGTAGGTTCTCGTAGCAGGTGAAAATAGTAAAATTTCCCCACATTTTCTCCACTAAACTTCGCACCCCATCCATCCCACCTTCTCCCCCGGACGTAGACACACTTCGTTTCGATGAACAGCAGTGCTAGACGAAAAGCTTGTAACATTTAAGCCTGCTAATTGAGACGGTGTACGAATTGCTATGCGATTAACAGTGGAACACGAGATTCGCATCAACAAAGTGAGTATAACTGAAGTATAAGTTAGTTCGGATAAAGTTACGAAGATGCAATCGAAAAGGCATTGGCACACTCACTGACAAAAATCATTGGCAAAAGTCATTGTCACAAATTGCCAGTGGTAAGGAATAGCCATCGTCGAGTCGACCCGACCTGACTTGTCGACGATAACGAAATGTAATGAAAATTTCTTAAGTGATATGAGAAAAGGACCCTCGCTTCCATCCATCCATCGTTTACATGGCGGTCCTTTTGAAACTTGCTGATGTAAGGTGATATAATGAAAAATTACTCCTACAAGAACCAGCACACGCTGATCTACTCCTGCAACGGTATTGGGTTACGACTGCCCGTCCAAACTTTGGCTGCTGACTCTGAGTCAATCGGACGCGTAAAGTTGATCGACTCCAGTCGCTGCTTTCACATCGAAGTTCTTTGTGTTCTAGTGGGTGGGGTGCCAGTGCGGTCCGATCCGACAATTGAACTCATGTACACAGATACACATTCCAGTACAAGTGGGGCGTTACGTTACTGGATTGTGATGTTGAAGCTTCAGAGTCACCAGGTCGATGGGGGTCCACAAGGCATTTGACTTGGCAGAGCCACGGATTGATCGCGGGACAATTGAAGCTAGGAAATGTTGGACGTCTAGAGAGCTGGTTAGCGACAAGAATGACTCGTCAGCTCAGTACGGCATCGGCGCGGTAGACGCGACATTCAACTGTGATAGTTGAACATTTACTACGAGAACCGCTCTGCTGGTAGGAGCAGACCCGATTCGCTCTGCGACTGCTGTCGCGTTGCAATGGTCCCACAGCACTATGCCATGTAACTGTGTCACACTTGGCAGCCTCCCACCGCTAGCCATTCCGTGGAGAGGGTCGTTGGCCGTTGCTTGCCAACCGTATCAAGGAGGCCTCGTTGTTCGCTCGCCGAAGTTTAGCTGTACAACACAGTACAGCCCCTCAGAGACCGACATTCTGGATAGGGAAAGAAATAGAGCTGCCTGGGCAAGCATGCAACGGTGGTCCCAGAAGCTGAACCTAATGTAAGATAAGGGTTCAATAGCACTCGTTCAATAATCGAAGTCTCACTCATCAAGGGCTGAAGTCGACTCAAAACCGTTAGTCGTTGCTGCTGCTGTTGTTGTTGGTAATAGATGTGTGTATGTATGAAGTGTATATGTTTGAGTCTATGGGCGTCAGTAGCGGCGTTTTAGACAACTGCGTTTCTTCAAGCTGCGTACAGTTCAGATGGGATAGTCACCAGGGTAATATTATACAACCCCTACGTACACACATAAGGCATTGCGCTCGTACCGCCCAAAAAAAATGGATCTGCAACGTTTTCGGACCGTTCGACTATAAGTTCAGTCAGAGCGTAGGCGTTCAGAAAGGTATCACGTAGCAAACGCAAACCAGCCGATAGGTTAAAATCGTGCTTTCGTTGAACGGAGAATAGACGTTATCGGTGTTACGATAAAGGTGGCTTTTAGTGGCAGTTAGCCGTTGTTTACTACTAATAATAGTAAAAATAACAGTTCCACGTGTTCCCCCCATTTACTCAGTGTAGAACAGTATTTAGCCCGTGTTCACCATTGACACCCCCTTTATTAACGTAGCCTATGTCCTATTCCTGCCAGACGTCTCAAAGGCCATAGCGACAACACGACGAAGACAACTAGATTGCGATCTAATCACCACAGGCTGTTAGCAAAGTCGCCCGCCGAGAACTGCCGAAGGGGCCGGCTGTCGAGCAGGTCCATTAAAGTTTTGAAGTCTGATTTCTCTGTGCTATCAGCTACCGATCAGTTTTTGTTTTCTCCACTAGTTACCTCAGTACCGCAATTGTCCATGTGTCACACAAGGAGACTACGACGCTGTCTTAGACTCAACGACCAGCATTTGCGGGATTGTAAACACCCGTCGCGGCGCCTACCTTTAGTTTTGCCTGCCCAAACGCCCGATCCCGCTGTAACATAATAAGCAGCCCGCCTGAACAGGTGCGTAGTGAACCGGCTTTTAAGGGCAGTGGGCTACGATAGGTTGTGGCGGAGCAGTCGATTGCTACGATCGGACATTTCCCATCGTCCAAACCCTCTCCCAGATCAGCCACGATACACGGTTTTAGGTGTAACACAGAAAATGCAGAAGACAAGCTACATAGCGTTTTAAACTGAAAGATCGAGTTGCGTCGGCTTCGAGTCATTGATCAAAGTTTCAAAATTTCAAAAAAAAAAAGATAAGCGGAGATGCTATCTTATCTTGCGATAGCTTATAGAGGCAGGTACGTGGACGACGGCAAAAACGACGACATTTTCTGCGCTCGATAAGAGAGAATATGAGATAAGAAACGAGATATTGGAGAACCCCCGAGATATACGTGCGATCAAATGAAGTTATTGGAGATAAATTGGCCTCGAAGTTACCTCATCAGCTCAAATCAGGTGACGAATGCCTGTTAGCGCTACACAGTTTGGGATCAAACGTAACAACACAACAGCAGCTTTTGCTTTGGCCTCTTTTCTGCCTGTCTAAGGCTGTATAACGGAAACGCTGCTATTGCTAGTGGATTTGGTTTCTCTATTAAAATCGTATCAATCTAATTCGTAAAGCAACTCGGCAGAAGCGTTGATCAGCAGGTCCGATACGGCCTGGTATAAGGCAACAGCACCTCGTGTGATTGTCTATCTCAACATTTGGACAATTGTCGTTTTTCTTGAGATTTGTTAATGATTCGAAATATTTTTGTTTTTAATTCCATTAATTTATTTTTAGCATGAGGCATTTACTAACTGAAGAACCACCATGCTGCTCGCTGTTGTGGTTTACTGGGAGAGACAGACCTGAAGAGGTTTACTTTTCCGTTTACGAAATAGAACTTCGTACAGATCGCGCAAATGGTAAGACAAGCGGGACTTTGACACGGGAGTTTGCCCGACAGGTCGGCTAACGAAAATGTGCTAGAGAACAATAGCTCACATTTTAGTTGTACTGGATCAATCTGCCGCCTTGTTATTCTACGTTGCTTTAAGTGACGAGCCGTATATTTCTTAACGAAAAAGAACAATCAGCAGAAGCGTTGTGTACCCTCGTAAATGACAGATTATTCGAGGACAAAGAATGAAAAAACGAAGTTGCCAACGAGTAGCCAAATTAAAGGCAAGATAGTTTGATTCCTACGGACACCTATACGAATGTATAATATTCTTCGTAGGGACAAAATAGACTGAACTGTTGGATTAAACAACAGTCGAACAACAACGGAGTGGCTAGATCCACACCGCCATGTGAGTGCCTTTTGGACCCTAAGTCTGTGTAGGCTAGTATACATTTATCTGGCTATAGTTGCATGAGCCTTGAAGATCTTAATGGCACAGTGGTTTTACCCAGTCATCAAGTCTCCATCGTTTTGTCTATGTTGCACTACAAATGGACTTTTCAGACGCTACCTTGCCAGGGCAGCGAAATAGGACGAGACGATAAAGGTACAAATCGATTTGTGTAACGACAACGCTAGAGTCCCGGATCCGAGATCTTTTGAGTAAAGGAAATTTCTTGATTGGTGTGTATTTTAGATGCCCAATCGAAGCCTGTACCAACCCAATATGATAACGGCGAAGAATTGTCTAACGCAACCCAGTCACTACTGAAGGCGTTTCTCTACCGCCTGTTTTAGGGCTGATCCCGAACTTTGAAGACACTGCACGATGACGATTGAAACAGAAGATTACTGCGCGACAAAACCAAAATCGCTACCGCACGCATGTGCAATGCTCTCAAGGGAGTTTTGTGCGAAGGGGCACCTACATTAAAATACACTTATCCCAACTAAGTGCTGCTCGGGGAGCTTAAGTTTAGTAGGCACAGCGTTGTGTAGTGTAGGCTGCCTGATGTACACGGACCCCTGTCCTGAGCTGTCGAACAGACCAACGTCACCCTTGTTTTTTTAAGTTAATATCGAGATGCGAGAAGCAGTTTCAACAAGCAGTAATAGCAGCAGCGCAGCAGTAGCAATATCGAAGGTGCGCTACAATTCCTATTTAGGTTTTGCTAGGGATTTACACCCAGAGGTGTTGTCCTTCGCCTTAGGAGGATGAGATATAAAGAGTCAGACTCAGACAGCGATGGTTTACTGCTATAACCATGCTGAGCTGAGTGGATCTCCACGACTGTCGTGTTTTGGAAAATAAATTACCGATACTGATCGAGTGAAGGATTTCAATATCATGTTTTTATTAACTCAAACCGCTTCCCTCGTCAAGCTTAGTCATTTGCCACCTTCACGAAGAAGCACTTATTCACGGATTTTTATTGTCCTGGTTCCTCATAGCAATCATCTAACATATCCAACCCCAATGACGATCATCCCCTTTCTTAATGGATGGACACCAATAGCGATTGCGCGTAATACCACCTGTATAGTATTTCTAGCTAGGTAGGCTGGCTTGCTGATCGATTTTCGAAAACTAGCGCGCTTCCCATACACATACACAGACACAGATACACATACGTACACCTATCCAGATCTGTTATTATCGTTTTGTCTGTAGCAGCTGACGGAGCTTCAAACGACTAGTAACCGTACAAAAAGGTACGTGTGACAACTTCTAAATATATTGGTACCCACCAATAATGAAGAGACTATCGACATAGTAGGACAGACTGAAAGAACTGACGTCTGACGTGTAGGAATCTATGTGCGGATTTTGGGCATATCATTATAGTACTGGCTCTGGTGTTGTCGCCAACAGGACGGAAAACCTGGATAGACACAGGCATGCGTATAGCTATATAGATAATAACTGTACGTGGCTATGGTATAATTTCTGTCGTAGGTTGAATTGTCGACGGAGCGAGTAGGCCGCCGAATCGAACATTTCGAAATAGACGCAGATACGCATAAATAAAATAGATGGATTCCAAATAAAAGGGACGACACTCTGTCAAAATTGAATTTATGATAGGTATAAAATAATTGTTCAAATGGTTCTCCTTAGACATATATGAGATATATACGTACATCTAAAGAGAATCACTGGAGGTGCGGAGCCGCAAGAGCTAAGCACGAAAGGATGCCCCCAGTGCTGCAGATTGTCACTAGAAGCAAATGCACTGGCACAAACGCAAGGGCTAGTGAAAATTGAACAACCGAGACAGAAAAACATCGTTGAAAATCCCTACTACCAGCAACAAGTTTTTCTTTATCGAAGAGCTCTACTCGGAACAGATCCGACAGACAGGCAGTCCGATCAGGCGATCAGCCCGTCTACGAGTTATAGCAGAAGCAGAGTAAGTGCAATGTGTTTAACCTTAAGCGGGCACGCTCAGACGGACCTGAGCCAATTTTGGACGCATCAAAGCAAGCCATATCCTATCGCTAAAGCTTGATACCACGGCCACAGCCTTCGCGTTCGTTTTGAAAGGCCGCAATACGAAGATAGCCACAGAAGAGTCTTGAAAGGCCTCCAATAGCTCGGATATGCTTAACAGCACAGACAAACCTCTAATTGTGAGTGGTGATGACAGAAGTACAGAAGCGACACTGGTGGTATTTCAACATATCGCAGCAGAAATAGCAACAGGATGGCAGATAGAAAAAGGAAATTGAACTTAGGCACTGATGTACAACGAGGTCGAGATTAAATATATGCTAATACGAAAAAAATGTAATTATACTGACGAAAATATTTTTAATTATTTAATGCACATTCAGTTAGATCGTGCGATGTGTTACACATTTCTAGATTCTATAACTTATTGTCCTGTTTGTATCGTCACATATCTAAACTATACGAGCGTCGGGTACTTAATGGGCGACGCTCTACTATATAAGAACAGGCAAGGTCTGTGGGCACAATGCGACCACTCAATGTACGAAGGAAAAAGCATTATATCAATTGATTGACGTCGGAAGTGTCGTATATGGATCAGCTAAGCAGGGTATTTTGAGGCCTTTTTTGGACAAGCTGAGTCACGTACCTTTTTGACGGTTCCGTGATTTGTTCCGAGGAAGGCGACGCTGTGCTGTTGCGTGACTGTCACGACAACGGCCGTTAGCGTTACGCCAGTCCACGTAGCGGCGGCCTGAGCCCGGATCGGCGCGCTGCCGTTAACTTTAAGCGTCTCGTTACAGAAGCTGTACACGTTGCCGCTTTTCTGTAATTAGAGTAAACAAAAGAGCAGAAATTGTAGTAATTATGACTGTGCCATGACCACTACGCCACCTGTTGATCTAGCAACTTCTATATAGTATTTGGAGAATATAAAAATACGTGTATTACTTTTGTTATTATATGCTATAAGAAATATGTTGATCAAAAGCATCCATGACCCTATGAGGATGTTGGGCACTGAGTGTCCCGTAGCATACTATAGTTTTCTATGTCTATCTAGGTTGCCATTTCTATCCAACACCTTTATAGTATATTACGTTTATAGAATGCTATGGGTGCAATCTTACATGCGCCTGTTACGTATGCCATTGCTTTATATGCGGTATTCATCGAACAAACGCTATTAACAAACGCTTTCTTTTATAAAATCGAAAACTCACAGCGTTTGATCCTCACCACCCGGACACCTTAAAAACTTCTAGTTTCATCTTTAACCTAGTCGCATATCTCGCTGCGTATAACATGATGCAACCTGCGTATTCACCGCCTAAAGTGATATGGCTGAAACGTTTGTCGGCCATCGTTCAGACGACGCTTGACTGGCACTGGGCAGCTTCCTCCATCCGAAGCACTTCCGTTGATACATCAAGTTTATTTCGACCCCGTATACACACAAATACCAGGATCATGTAGAGGCTTTTGCGTTGTCATGAGCGTTGCTCACAGTTGCTTTGCGACCAGCCATCGGTTTCTCCCCAGACGGAAAACCGAAGTTTCAAGTTTCCTGCTGCCTCGGGCAGCATGCAGAAATCACTGTACGTGCGGGCCTTCTCTTAGAGAAGCATTACCTTTCGCCACTGCTCCTGAGGCAACGAACGACCCAGCGGTTTTAGTCTGTCCAAGAACTTCAGCGATGGTGGGGTGGTCCTTTCGTTTCAGACTCGCCGAGTGCAAAGGCAAAGTAGATGCCCAGGGGTGCCCTCTGGCTCCGCCTTGTCTGCCATTTGCCCTCTGCTGGGGTCATCCGGTCACCCACACTGGCAGGGCGTTTTATTGAATTTTTACGATTCTCACTCACACCCTGCCTGTGAGTTCCAAAGAGGCCATTACCCACCAGCAAGCTTTACATATACTAGTATTAAGCTCCGCTTTTTCTACACAACCCAAATGGAGTTTGAGAATAGCAATGTTGACTGCGGTGCCGCTTCTACGCTGCGCAAGGAAAAGCTAAGCTTTTGATGCTACGAACTCAGAAGTTATTGTCAGTGTAAGAGAGAAATAAAGGCATAAGGACAAGTACTGGATGGTGTAAGTCTATGCTACTATGAGGCTCGCTGCTCCGTAATATTGAGCACCAGCACCTGCGGGCGTCCTCTATAATAAAATTCTCGCTATGTCAGAACGAGTATTTGTATATGCCTATATTATAAGACCCTGCAGTTTCGCGCGATCTGTAAAATCCGTTTATGTGTGTGTGTGTGAATGTATGTGTCGCTTTCTCGGTAGCTCAGCGGTCTTGTCATCCATGCCAGCAGGACAACATCTGGGCGACAATCAGCAGGGGATAACCGGCAGAAGGAGCCAAGAACCAGTTTCATCGTTGTTGCCGGGTCGAGGCAAGTCCTGAATCGAGCCCGTAAAAGGGACATCGCCTGAGGGAGAGCTGAGGTTAATATCCGAGTAGCGCCATGAGGCGAGCATGTGCGCTAGTACAATTTTACAGAAATTCGCCTTTCACACACTTCTTGGCCGCTTCCAGCTTTGACATAACGGTACTCCGGCACAGGCCATCAACCGTACATCAAGCCTATCCGTTCATGTCGTGTAGAAGGCAGAAGCGGCAAAAACACAGACCAGTTGAACTCTCCCTCTTTTCATTCCTTCGTAAAAAGTGGAAAAGTGCCTTTCTGATGATTACGTGAGACTTTCCCAGCATTGAGGTAGCAACGCAGTAAAGCTTTCCAAAGACAAAGGCTTTAGGTGAGCCATCTAACCTGCTTTATCTAGGCAAAGATAAGGAGGGAAGCTCGTTTCCGCTGTGAACTTCATATTGTGCACGTATGAGGACAGAGCAGGAAGAGGTTCACCAAAAATAAAAAGCCTCAAAAACCCTTTACTTTGTGCCCGGAGCAATGACTTAACAAGCTCGTAATTCAGTCCGTTCGGCTACGCTTACTTAGCGTTTGTTTTTAGAAAGAATGCTCAACGTGCCAAGTACTGTATTTCGTAAGCAGTCCATATGCGTTCGACCAGCACACGGCCATCCCCAATAACGTTGAGAATACCGACCATCTGTTAATATGGCTGAAGTCATATTATTACCACCATTGCGTTAAATGTGAGTTGGAGTATGTCTTGGAGGATCTGATATAAAAATTTATTTTTATCTGGTTCCTAAAAAAGCAAGCGGGCTGCACAGACGACGATGTTCATTCTAGCGCCAGCCACCCGGTGGTCCCCAAAAGCAGTTCGTGCGGGCCGTTAACCGTCATCCACGACAACTGTGGTCCAAGTCTTGCTTCTTTAGCTTTGCCGTGTCCTACATCCCCCTCCCTGCGATGAAATGGTCTTCAAGGGAACTGTAAAATTCCCAGAGGATGGTGAGTTTCTAGCATATTTTTCACTGGTTTTCTCTATTGGGCTTCCGTTGGCTCAACCTTGTTTCGTTTGCTGTTATACCTTATCCATCCGCTGCCCGGCCGCTCAGGTTCTGTTAGTTGCCTAGAGTTTTTTCGCATTTTACCTTAACTTTCACTCTCTAACGCACCTTCCTTCCCGTTCCTCGTTTTTCAACCTATCATTCCTATATTACTTGCTGCTTCTGCGTCACAGAGTTAGGCTCATAGTGAACATCGTATGAGTCTTAGGTCCGCACCAGGCCAAAAGGACATTGCGCAACATACAGCTCACAGTAATACCGTTGGGTAAAGTAGTGGTGTGGTTCAAACTCTTATTGAGATTGACACAATCCGGTTTTCGCCTCCTGCAACGAGGCACAGGTGCTGAAAAGTCGCCACACCCTACAGGCACGGCCGCTTGCCGTCTACTCTGGCAGCTTCTCTACTATGAAATCAGCAACAGCAGCAACGAGACGAAGTGAGGAGGCTCCCTTATCCTCTTACGCCAGCGCAGTAGTCCATGTTGGTTCACCCAAAGTGGCAGGATTCTGCATCCGTATCCTTGCTCGACATATCCCATTGCAGCTTCCCCGGCCTTGAGCACGGCCATTGCCGCCCACTGCACTACCCAAATTATTGCTCTCGCTACAATTGACAAATACGTCTATTATAGCAGACAGACGCCAGTCGTTCGCTGCGAGCTCAAAGATTCGTCTCGATAAGCTTATATAACCCAAAAAGTCACGATGATCCATTCCTCCTTCCCGTGTTTCGTTGTCGAATCCACGCGCTCCTGCTTTTTTCCTCCCTTTTCCACTATCCACACCCGGTGTCAGAAAAAGCCTTGAGCACGAAAAGTCCCAAGGAAAAAAGGGGTGTATTGAGAGCAAAACTAGATGCCCGGTGGTGTACACGCCCAGATATATCGACCGACAGACATGCGCCGCGTGGCCGCGTTTCTCTCCAACGTTGACTAACCCAGAAAAAGGTGCCTTGCAGGCAAGCAAAACCCTCGCTGTGCTTAGCAGGCGCCAGTAATCTACCCGACTCCAATTACGCTTATTCGCCGGCACGTCGATCGCGCATCAGTGGGCCGCCAGACAGCAGTGCGACCTGCGTCTTCTGCTGCTGCTACTGCTTTCGATGTTGCATCTATGCTGTTGCTTCCTTTAGCAGCTGTGGCGGCTCATTGGTTTCTGCTCCCGGCTTCGCTTCTCTCGTGCTCTGTTTTTAGCCGTACTCATCCCTCTCCCTAGCAGGTTCCCTCCACCACTTCTCGCTCTCTCCACAGTTTTCTCCTCTTTGTGGAGCATTAACAGACAGTGGTTGGGCAGCGGTTTCCGATTGGTGGGACCGGTCAGTTTGCCCCACTGTCTAACGGCTATTGCCAGTTTCCTAGCAATAAGGAGTCTAGTGGGACAAGTAATAGGAGTGACAGCAGCAGCAGTCGGTAGTAGTAGAATAGTAACTGTAATAGCCGGTCCCGCGTCATGGCTCACGCCTCAGATGAGCCTAAAGAATGCATGCCTGATGGATCTCTACATAGAGAAACCGTCTAAGACGTGAGAAAAGGATGAAGAGAGACCCAAAGTTTTCAGTGTCGTGTGTCCCAGAAGCGAGTGGTTCGCTATGTTAACTGATGATGACGGTGGGAATAGGGCCACAGCAACTCAACCATAAAGTCCATGTCGTAAGTGCTTGTATATCTACTGTGACATTAACGCACATTACGACGATTGCTTCCGAATAAGTAGAGCAGAAGCGCTGTTTGGTGAGCTCTAGTCGCATACGATCGTGCGGTCAACGAGGGGGTAACGTTGCGCTCCGTTTCTAATGTAGTGCAGTGCCACTGCTCCATAGCGGTGAGAAATAGCTAGTCCCTTAAGACAACCTCGTGGTATGCCAATAACCGGACATGATCAGTCTATTAACAAGCAAAATCTAACAGTCATGATGAGCTCAGCCAGAGGTTCAGAGGAGGGATCGCATCGCGAGTCTGCACTAGGCTCTCACTTTTCCTCTTCGGTTCGCTCTTTCGACTCTCACTCTCGCAATAACGGTGGCGCATGACGCAGGACTCAGCTCAGCTAAGGGCATTCATGTGAAAAAAACTAATTTCAAGCGACGGGCTGTCCTCAAGCTCGTCGCCAAGGGGCAAACGGCTAATTATGGAACGCACGTGGATAACCTTATCTTGCTCTATATGGCGGCAGAACAGAACCTTCAGGAAGCTCTTGACTTGCTTTGCAATCGGCTGAGGGGGGATGCTGCACCATCGAGAAGGAGCGACTGAAAAACGAGGCCACTAATGGTGTATGAGCAAGATGCAGCCCGCTGAAGAGCCAATCGGTTCGTTTCTCACTGCAGATGGCAGAAGAGGATATCATAAGGGGAATAATATCATAAGAATATCATTTCTGCACTACATGTACCTCTGCTTTTACGCTTCCGCTACTGCGTGTTATGCCCCCTTCATAAGAATGTAAGTTATAATGTTGCTGGTAATTGCGGGTCCTGCTTCGGCTTGCTGCTGCTACAAACTCCTATTGCCATATTGCCAACAGGTGCCCGCGTTCTCTTTTCCTCCCGAAACTTACGTCGTTGGTATGAGGTCGTCTGGAGATTAACTACGGGCCTAGCGAGGTAAACAGGCGAAGTTAACGTGCTCGAGTGTTCGTATCACGCACATATGGTCTCTTGCATGCAACACGAAATCAGACGTAATAGAGTGGAGATACAGCTTTTATGTATCTGCTAGGGTGATTTAGGCGGGAGAGCCCTCTTACAGGAGAAACGAAAATGTGTCACACTAATGATTAAATAGGAATAGATGCATGTAACACAGATTGCTAGGTGTTTCAAGGATGATTCAATAACATGATCCGTCTCCAATCGATGCGATATGATATGAGCGTTAACTGTTCGGCCGGGTAGTATAGAGTATCAGCTCAGTTGCGTCTTCAGTGTCTTCAGTCTCACAGCTTCTTCGCAGACGTTGATAAAGGTGTGACATATATTGCACACCCAAAGGGCCATCTATGTCCTTCTGAGATTTTCAAAAAGAATCAAGGAACGAAACATCATACCATGAAACCTTTATATTATACGCCTGCTACCGCTGGCGCTCTTCTCAAGCCGACGACACTTCATACTGACTTTGTGGGCACTTACATTTAACCCACCTTCATTGCTTGCTAAAGCTTGGTCTTTTCAGTTGCCCAATGTCATGGTGCTGCTGTCGGTGCGATGAAACGGAAGTTTTTGAAATGGCTGCCCTCAGGTCTTGCTGCTTTACTCCATCGAATTCTCTTCTTTCCTCCGATCTATCAACGAAATCTCCTTTGGACGCAATTCAAGAAAGACGCTTTCTTCTAGGAGGACAGTTCTGCGAGTGTAAAAGCGGCCTGGTCCATTGAAACATCTGCCACTTCTTCGCCTGGCTGGATCTCGGTTTTTCTGTCCCGTTTCTTTCCATCTTTATATTATGGGGGGAACACCTTTGACAGCAGCACTGTCAGCTCTATTTAGTCAACCGCCAAATACGCTGTTAGCCGTTAAACCCATAAATATGAAACAAGCCCCTGTTTTTCTGCCGCTATTTTTCTGTCTCCGTCGATCTGAAAGTGAACGCGAACGAAGACGACATAGAACTGGAAACCCAGGAGAAGATACAATAAGTTTTGGCTGAACGGTTTATAAATATCTATTCTATAATACCATCATGGTTTGCATATAGCAGTAGATGTAGAATGTATTATTAGGTTTGACGGGTATCTGAATTAGGCGATTTAAAGCAACCTAACGGACAGTTGACCCATTGATTTGAAACTCTTCAGAACGATCGATGATAGTGACGGTTTGATGGCAGCTAACACAGATGTCCTCATCTATGTCAGATCAGTACGGCAATATTTCCTTTGACATCTCTGTATTCTCTTACATATCTCATAGTAGACTTTGATATAATGACTTGTCCGCGATTCTCTAACTATGGTCGTAGTTTATGGTGGTCTGAATTCTCCATAAGATTCATGTCCTTTGACGTTACATGATAGTAGCTGGGAAGTATTAATAATCACAGATGTGACAGATACTACACCGCGTGCGAGCTGAAATTCGGCATTCGTCCGTAGAATTGGACGCGTGTAGAATCTAATCGTCAACAAGTTTCGGCATAAAATTAGTAATTGTTCCAGAAGGCGAGCACGGCGCAACAATCGAACCGTATAGTTCTTGCTTTTCCAATATGGCATGATGTTAATCGATAGACGCAAGCAGTAAGTCTGTTTTTGTAGGCAATATCTGTACCATGTGCTGTTGTTGCAATCTGTACCTATAGCTACTCGCGCTCTTGAAATACGCATAGATAGATCTCAACAGTATCTAACCCATCACGACCCTATGGGCGGAGATATCTTTAGCCGGCGTTTTTTGAACCATGTCCAGTGGCGGCCAGTCCAATGAAGCATAGGGATCTTGATAGTATCAAGCGATTGGGTATGCCAACTACGTGCCGTTTTTCCTGTATTTCTTCATTAGCTAATTACAGAAGGCATAGTAAGGGAGAGGTATGCATAAAGGCAATTAGTCAAAAACGAAGAGACCGGGACGCTGTACTCCACCAACTTACACATGGCCTCGAACCTCATTGCGTTATTCGCAATAATTGTGGTGAAAGATACCACTCGGCCTGATTTTCTCGTTGCCTCCAAACGGCAAGCTGATGAAAGCTCCCTTTGAACATTTCTCGAGCCCGTTCGTTCCTTCGTTGGTTTAACCATCCGTAGTCCGTCGTCTACCATCTAAAGATCTCATCTATAAACCTTCAGTGAATGTTTGACGGAAGAAAAGCAAAACTGGTCCTGGAACGGAAATGTTTTTTTTTAAGAAATACAGAAGGAAAAACGTTCTCCGCCTTCAAGCCTTCGAAATGCTACTTTGGTGCGGCCGAGGCAGGCCCCGCGCTGATATTTGGCGGTCCCTACAGCCAGCTTATGCCGACTCTGTGGAAACAACCACAAACCACGTTCATCTCTTTGCGCCACTGCTTTTCACCGCTGCTGCGCCTGCTTAGCAGCAGGCCACATGGCAGCGTCACTCAAAGCTCTCCTGGCAGTTGCCCATGGGTGCTTCCTGTGAAGCCTGTGGGTCCTCATTGGCTATACCAGGGCCTTGCGGCTCATAACCCGGTAGCCCCGCTTCAGAAACCGATCACGCCTACGCCGTTAACATTTCGAATGGAGATAAATACCGGCGTGGATGTGAACGCCGCGGGACATTTTCCTCTTGCCGCAGCTATCGCCATAGCTCACCACCTAGAAACTCAGCGGTTACAGTCGGGGCAACTTAAACTAACCCGAGGCAACTCAAGGCGGCAATGAAGCGTAGGCAAACCTTCAAGAAGCTTTGCCTACGATCGATTGTAGGGAACCGGTTTTCCCAGGGCTTGTTCCTTTATTGAACAAGCATTTCATCATCATCTCATGGCAGCCAGGAGCGGCACCAGCTATGATGGCAGCAGTAGCAGACCTCCACGAGGATTTTCAGCCAAAATGCCGCAAGCCTGCATGATCGGGAAGGCAATCGCCGACAAAAGCTGCTAGCAGCATCTCTTTTTTGCTTTGCAAAGGAAAGCGCTAGCCAAACAGGGTGACCAAGACCTTCTTATTGGGTTTCTTCGTCGTCCCGCAATTGGGGTTCGTGTGCCATAATGGAAGAGCTTGAGGCACCGCCGCTGCCACCGCCACCGTCGCAACTACAAGGAAAGAGAGAGAGCAAAGGTTAATAAAGAGACAGCCCGGAACGCCCAGGCAGCCAGTACAGCCATGGTACCTAGTATCTTCTATAGTGCCTCATAACAGTACATCTATCGCGGGTTTAGGCTCGGCAGCGATGGCAGCAGAAAAAGCAGTAGGAAGATCCTCTGCCCCTACTGCAACGATGGCCACGACCATCCTTCGACGGGATAAGAAGCCCTCTGTCCCAAGTGATCCTCAAAGGGTCTCACCCATGATGAACCGCTCCGTCTTTGCTAGCGGATCCTCGGCCTTCAGCATCGTCCCCGCAGGCACGCTCTCCATAAAATTGGTATAAACCCACATACTTCATGGATGGGTTGTCCAGCAAACCAATAGACAACAGTTGCCCATCAGCCACATTCAACTGAGCACCCTTCTTCCTTCGACGACGATGTCTATCAGTATTATTCTATGACTGGTGCTGCTAGCACCCAAATGTCCATGGGTCCACTATAAACCCGCCGTCTCCATGTTATAGACGTTTAGCAGTAAGAGCCGTTGGCTGCGAGTTAGACAGCATCCGAGGCCGGACTCGAAGCCGGCGCCGGGCCGATTATCGATGACGGCGACTCAAAAAAGTAAAGCAGCGGAAAGGGCGGCTGTAATTTATTTGATAGGTCCAACGACAAAAAGAACCAGCCGACGCCGACAACGGCAATGATGAGACTGGAAAGGCAAGCGGACGTGTGCCTGGAGATCATAAACGGCATAATGCTATACGCGTTAGAGCTGTTGTTGCTGCTGCCACTCCTGCAGCTGCAATGGCAGCTGTTCGCTAGACAGGAACGTGTCTAGTGGTCGTTGTTATACGGACACTGAAGTTATATAGGGCTAAAGCGAACGGGGCTGCAGCCACGGCGGAAGTTAAGTAATAATTGGGTTTGTGGTATCACGGTGCTTCCTGGTTATTTTCTTAGCTATCGCAGGAGTTAAAGATAAAATAACAACACGAGTATTAGAAACAGGACGAACGAGCCATTGTCATGTTCACCAGCAATATATATATATATAATAAAACAAATTGTCTAATTTGCGCCAGCGTGACCAAATGTAACTAGCGGTCAGTGAAAAAATACGTTTTGTAAAAATAGCAGGGCAGTAGCCCATATCCGTTCAGTCGTGTCGGAAACAACCGCTTTTGCATCACTGAATGCAAATATCGCACGCTGACGAGGTTTCGCTGGCATTCAACTACAATAGTGAAGCTGGAATTGTAGTGCCTAAATTCAACATAGATTTAGAATTTCTCCATTGTGAAAAAAAAAATATACGTGTCTACCATGAAAATATACGTGTCTACCATGAAAATATACGTGTCTACCATGAAGGAGAAGATAGCTACTTCATATAGTTTAGATTCGAAGTTTTTCCTGATGTTTGTTACTTATGATGATGGTGTTTTATACTGCGTGCTAAACCTTGAAGCATAATTTTGGGTATTGGCAGCAAAACAAAAGCCTAAAGTTAACGACTAGTACCTCTGAAGCAACGTCTGCCGTACAGCCGAGAGAATATTGCTTAAACTGATACAGAGGCGTAGTTCGTTCTTTATCAGTTATTGAAAAGATTAGCAAATCATCGCGGGCAGCCACTGCCCCGGTTTTCAGCCATTTTCTATGAGTTTCGGAGCTGCAGCCCAACGAGCAGGGCAACGGATAGTCAGGCTTAGCAGAGCAGCTCGTAGTCAATCGAAAACGCCGAAAGTAGATGCCCATAAGGCATCTCATTTTAAGGCGATGCAAGATCCCCCACTTCACCCAAAAATAGGCTTAGTTGCGAATAAGAAGGAAGCGTGTTACGGTTTCCGATTTCGAACCGTGACGACAAGGACAGCTTCTCTGAACATGGCCTACTATGAGGCCATTCTGCTTTAAGCCGGTCCTCGAGAACCGGAAGTGGCAGGGGGGATGAAAGCCCGTGGGTGCCTGGGCCCGTGGGGAACTGAAGCTGTGGGTTTACTCGAAAGTAAGGTGACGGAATGCCGATAAAGAACAAAGCGGAAAACCGAGTACTGGTTAACGTCAAGCTGTGGGGAGCTTCGCTTACTCTAATTTCTCATTTTATACATGCTACTCCTCCTGCAGCCGTTTGCTCACTTAGAACAGACAAATGCTCGATCCCGAGTGACTGCAGCTGTAGAAGAGTCAGTAGAAACGTTAGTTTTCAAGGATCTGCCATCACGACAACTACAAACATCCATCAAACTTTTAACCGAGTCTACGATCCATATGGAACTAGGACCCATCCCGTAAAAACCATCGACGCAATGTAATCTAGATGCGTCAACTCTTGTAACTTTAATTAACGAAAAAAGTCAGGGGTTTCAGGGGTTTTTAGGCTAGCGATGCTCAAAGACTCACCGGTTTAGTGGATCGCTTCACGTCCACTCGGCAATCATCTTCAACGAACAGCTTGGGCAAACATAGTTGATGCCAGCGTCATCGTCTCGAAGCATCGGCATGGGTTTTTCGCTAGACGTTGGCGGTCCACCCAGCCGAGCGGCTTCGTCCGTTGACGAAGCGTAAAGCATCGCCTCGAGGCGCACTCCGTTAACTCCATCGTTACCATGGTGGTCTTCTACTTTCATACTTCCGCAACATATTTAGAATGTAGCCGTAGCCTGCAGAGTCACAGTCTCTGCAACAGTCTACACTACTCTCAGTAGCGACCATCGTCCGCTGCTAGTTTCCCCGCAAAGAAAATGGTCTTTAATTATCTACACTCTTGTTTTACGGGGATCTAGTCAAGCAGCGTTGTCCCGCTGTTACGATAAGTTACAATAGATGGCGGGCGCCCTCGCCCTGTTCGCCCATCTAGTGCTACCTGTATCGGCCTTTCTTGCCGTTACCACTACAGCCATCATTCCAAGTGGAAGAAGGAAAAGAAAACTTCACAAAGTTCATGTTGTACAGAGTTCTTCTCGTTCGACAGCGCAGGACACAGGCCAAGTGCAGACCGCGTTTCGGAGAGTGTGTTAAAAAAGTGATAGACGACCAAAGAGGAACGAGAGAGATGCACGTGGCAAGGAAGAGGTAGTCAAACGATGCCGCTACTAGCTGTCGTCCCGACAGTCAACAACTGGCGCCCGCCATGAGGCGCGGCGTGGACCGCTGAGAGGATCAACACTGGGCCACTGCCAGACACGATGGCACGGGAGTTGTGCAGCAGCGTGGACGTAGGTTTGGCTACGAAGAAGGTATTCAGCGCGCCGCCCAACCAGCTATTTCATTTCTACGCGTCTCTTGATGTTACCCAGTGACGCTTTTACATCAGATATAAAGAGGCCTGCACCGATCCTATAGAGCAGAAAGCTGGCGATGCAGCCAGTATGGCGATTCCAGCTACCGGCACGACTTCAGAATAAAGTGTACATAAATACTTTTTTAAATCCGGCAGCAGATAGCGTTGCGGACGCGCAAGCTACCGTGTGCAACACACATCTAATTACAACAAGTAAATAAAAGTAGATAGACAAGAGTTTATCGTCTCGCCAATACCTTTTGCGTAGTAGTAGTAGTAGCTGATCATCATGCGGAGAAGTGGCTTCACAAAGAGTCTTGTCCTAATCCTATGGTCCCGCCGTTGCTGCCTATTCTATTAGTAAGAAGGGTCTTATTCGTATGTAGTGGTACATAGGCGAGAGCTGAGAAAGAAGTTCGCATCGCTTGGGCATGAAGTAGTAGGACCGCGGTTGACAAGTGTGTTAGAACTCAAGGGAAACGAAGCAGGCTGACAGAACGATTGTCCGTGTCCATCGGATCATACAGTACAGTGAGATGACAGTGTTCTATGATCTTGACTGCTATCTGCCCAAAAAAGAGAACCAAGACACTGCCGGAAACCTCGAGCTGTTCCGCTTTTTTTTGTTGCTCCCACTGCCGCCGTAGGGCAAAGCTACTGAGACCGGCTGAATGGTTAACGGTCACAGCCAGCCAAACGACAAAGACTACGCAAGAGACAGAAGTCGGTAGTTTGCCCTAACGCTTTTGGCGAACATCTCGCTGAACGCCCAGGGCTTTCTTCTAGCGCGACCCTGTAGAATCCCTACTGCCGGTTTCCTTTGACGGCCATCAGGATCTGGTTACAGAGGCATCGATAGAACCTTCCCTCTAAGTCCCTATATATATGCTTCCACCATTAGTCGCTCGCTATCAATGGGCTACCGGGCACTTAGACGTCTTCATTTTCTCACTCGTCCGCGATCCATAGACCGATTCCATGGTACATCAAAACTCGACTCGGAATAAGCCGCGGTCAGTGGTAGCTAGTGGTCTATCGAACAAGAAGGCTATCACTCGTTGTCCCGGATATGGTCGTAATAGTGAAGCGACCGTCGGTCACTTCGTTATGGCACGAGTATCTTTGTGCAGGAAAACATGATAGAAAAAACACCCTCGCCTATTTAGGTGCTTACCTACTGAATCATCCGTAGAAAAGGACGCTGAAAATAGTGCTAGCATAGTTGACAGAGTAAGAACAAGCACTACAACTACAATTACTACGCACTGGGATCGGCTCCACTATCGCAAACACCCATATGGACATATATATGTACATATAAGCAGGTTCGTCCATATCGACAATGAGCAGAACTGAGCCGGACAACGGCCACCATCGCAGCTCACTTTTCCTGCTCTCTTGCTATGATCGTCGACCATAGGTGGGCTACGGACTGTTACTACAGCTGCGAGAAAGACCCAGGCAAGATCCTCATACGATTCCGGATAACACCATGCTACTGGGCCCTGGAGCTTGATTCACTTGCCGATTGTCCAGGCCGATGATCAATAAATGCATTTGTTGCATTCATATTGTACAGTAAGCGATGGTAGATGTGGCGGCGATCGTCGATGGGACCAACCCATCAGAGCAATCCAACAGACTAAGGCGGCCCACAAGGCATAGAATTATCGCATGTTGTTCGAACGACCGCAACTGGGCGACGATACAAAGCCTAAGGATAAGGAGACCCTGCAGACAGGCTTCCCCGCGTTCAGCTGGATCTGTCAACTGCGTCAAGTGTTTGGCGTCCCAGGCGCTGGTTCGTGGTTGGCCGTAACCCTGACTGAAGCAGCTTTCTCCATTGCAAGATAGGCACATTTGCGTCAATGTATACGTGGGGAGACACAAACCACAGATAGATAGGCAGAGAAAGGTAGCTAAAAAAAAATTGGAAGGACATGGATTTCATCTATTACTGTTTGATTAACATCGCGTGTTGTGTGTACTGGGCGAAACGTGTACTAATACAGGGAGCCAAATCTCTACAGACCCATTCATGGTAGATACAGGGCCTTGAAGAACTTCGTTCGGCCAAGTTAATTTTATACCATGCTCATTCGTGCTGTAGTTGTACAACTGAGGGAAGGAGCTGCTGATGTTGATACGCGCTTTTTTCGATGCAAATGTCAGCATCCATAAAGGCGCAAACTGTCCAATAACCAGTTTGAGAAAGGAAGACAACAAAACAAGCGAGAATTTAAGATGCGCTTGATTATCTCCTTTCTTTCGTTTGGCAGACCCAGCGTCCTAGCCTCCTTCTTTTTTCTTTCCCGATCATTCCCTCAGACTCTCGAGTTCCCGCAGTATCGAATATTCTTGCCTCACAGTGTATTTAACGACATGTCCGTGTTACAATGAAATTGCTATTGTCACTACCTATACGCACTAGTGTAAGAACTAGTAATAAATCAGAAACTAAAAAAACCGTCCATAAAATCTTCCATCTTGAAACAAAGATCCAGCAGTATGCCTCAACGGCCAAGAAATACAAGACTGTCGTTCTCTAACATACTGGCCTTGCCTTCAGCAACAAATCCTTGTTTAAGGCAAGAAACTAAAGTGTTATTTATCTTATAGATTCAACCCGTTTTTGCTTTGCCTACGTGCAGCCGTAAATTGATCGTACATGCTGTATCTGCATGGAATTCGTCAAGCACACAACATTTTACAAGAGCAGGCCGTCTTTCTTTATTTGTAGGTTTTATTGACGTCAGTTATTCGCATGAATTAAAAAGTGGTAAGAAATGACTCCGAAAATTGCTAACGGTAAGGCATATTGATGTATGCCAGTAAAAGTAGCAAAAAATAAAGTTAACAACTAAGTACGATGAGTGCATGGCACTTCATTCATAACATACATAAAAACTGTGTATATAAACATATGTTAGATCATCCTCGCTATTTGAAATTTCAGCAGTTAGGTAACGATGGCACGAATAGCGTGCTCTTTTAAAATATACTGATTGATTGAAGAAGTTCGTACCTATTTCTGGGAAAACAAATATACGTATACACACCTCCAGGTTTTATTTCATCGTAACTACGTATGTCGGCTAGCATGTTTGTTAACTTATATTCATGTCTGGACTCACCCCGGGAGCAGGACAGTCGGCCAGACTGCCGGCTACGTAGTCCATGTTCCTTGTCGCCACGGTGCCGTTGTAGCACATGTGAATATTCTCGGTAAACATCTTCTCGATCTGTCGCAGCGGATAGATACAGATCGCGGAGCGGCCGCTAACTTTTGTCGTATGATCGACGCTCTGAGCAAACGCGCCCACAAAGATTCGACGCTCATCCCTCAGACCGAGCGACCGTGCAAGGTCGGACCCGGCCTCGACAACGGTGGCGTCCTGAAGCAAATTGTAATCCGTGCCGTCTGCGCCCTTGCAAACAAGGCTGATCTCGGTGTAGGTATTGAACGACGGGTCCCCAGCGCATAACCGAGCTAACCGTGAATTGTACCCCAACTCCTGCAGCTGTAGCAAATGACTTCGCATCTGAACGGTGGCAAAATAGACATAATCATCAGTGTGAAATCCGTACACGTAACTGACGAGGTAATAGTCTTTGACAGTTGTGCCAAGATCCACGCGTGCAATGGTCGAGAATGAATGCTCGAGAATGCTGAACAAATCGCCCTGCTCGAGACTTCGACCGGAAATCGCCGGCCGGATGTCACTATAGGTTCCGTAGCGGGTCCGCGTCGTCGCCACGTAAAGCATTCGTTGTTGAACGTCACCATATTTCGCCGGGCCAATCATAGCGAACGAAGACGAATTTTCATCGTTTGTTGCCACCGGAATCGGCACGATAGGCTCCTTGTCCGTAATGTCGTTCAGCTCCATACGCTGACAGGCGCCCTGGTGCGTACTCCCGCATACGATCAGTTTACGGCTCTCTTCATCAATGAGTAAGACTTTGTTGATCGTGTTTGT
The DNA here is from genome assembly GCF_002532875.2 of Varroa jacobsoni. Lineage (NCBI taxonomy): Eukaryota > Metazoa > Arthropoda > Arachnida > Mesostigmata > Varroidae > Varroa > Varroa jacobsoni. Next base: position 55,161 of record NW_019214599.1, read on the forward strand.
CGGCCGAGTCTTGTACCCTGTGCCGTTGCAGTTCGTGGGCGGACAATGCTCGTGGTCCCATTCCGGACCAGTGGCAACGCTCCGAACCAGCGTTAGATTTTCATTAAACTCCATAATGACGTTTGTTGCACCGGCGAACAGGTGACCTGTCGTCGGATTGACGATAATGTGCGTCAAGTTGACTGAATGATTGCCCGGTAACCGAAATTCACTAACGCCGATGCTGCCGCTAGAGATGGCGCCGGTGCTGCGTCTCCCATTGCTTCCAGGACCGCTGCCAATTAAGCGTACGGCAGGCGCTATTTGCACTACCAAAACACTCAGCAACACTAGACTGAACAGCTGTTCGAGCGGTGACCAGGGACGGTGACGCCGTCGCCATGGCGATTTCAGGTGGGAAGCCGCGGCGCTTCGACGCCGAACCGTCAAGCGAATCGCGGGAATCATCGTCGCGCTTATTGATCTCGTCGGTAGCCCCACTTTCTTTGTGTTCGTCGTGGTCGAGGTGTTGACGAACTGGACGGCTTGGAGCCGGGGGCGACGAAAGCTCGAGGGCTCGTCGACGCGCGTCATTCTTCACGCTTTGGCATAATTTTCGACAGTAGGATACCAGAGAAGCGGACCGGAAACCTGTAACAACAACAACAAAAACGATTAAAGAACAACAATGGCAATAAGGTAGAATATAGGTTTAGTTTAAAAACTCCAAGTGCGATAGAATAGATGGCAACATACGATAATCTTTGCCTAAATACCTTCTTCTCCAACGAATTCTTTTCAGTTCTGTCTGATATGAGGTACATAGATAGAAAATCGACAATGATAACTATGCAAGGGACGCACATATATATACATTCAACTCGGTCTCTTTTTCCTACTCTCACAACAGGCTTCATTTCTTAATGTGTCTCTATCGTCGACGTTATAAAGCTTTATCATCTCTAAGCACGAACCCACCATACTTTGGCTTAATGTTGTTACCTATAGGCAGTAAGCACGAGTAGCTGCTGCAGGGAGCAGCGGCTGTGGCAACGAAAACGGAATTCGAAAAAGCGCGCGCGTAGGACGGCAAAATAGAGCGAGAGGGAGGGGCGGAGTTGAAAAAACAACAGGAGAACCAGGCAACTACTGGTGGAATCAAATGGAAAAGACTCCTTTTGCCTCTTTATTATTTTTGCACCACTGGAGCTTTTACGCTATTCACCCAATACCGCTTCCGTTCGCCGCTGCCATTGCCGCAGCCACATTCAGGACCTGCCAATTTTCTGGCCGATCTCAAAAGTTGCTCTGCGTAAGGCCCCCTTCTCGCCATCCTTCGCTGTCTTGACTTTTACTTTTGGCCCGTCCTCGATTCTCGTAACTGGCGAAAGGAATCGAAGAGGGAAATGTGGATAATGCTAAAAGGTGAATTCGTTAAACTAGAAAGAGTAAAAATACCTATTTTTGACGCCCGTTAGAGTCATCTTCTGCCAGCAGGGTCCTCCTCCCTGGAAAAATTAGCGCGACAGACAATCTGATTTAAATAAAAGATAGGACCGGTTTGACTCGCTAGTTCCGGAAGTCCTCATAAAATAATCGAGTTCGACAGAGCGAAATGCAACAGCAGGGGGCAATGCGACACGGTATTGCAGCGTCTAGCGTCCAGCATTCAATGCGAAACTCTTGCAGAGGACATACTGGTACGGGTGCCATAGGGCTTATAGCAGGATATTATTTGACCTTTTGCTGGTTTGCCTATAGTTGCTCTGGAGTACGTTCAGACATGTGGTCAGGCATTGGAGCGCCTTAGGCTCTTAGGTTTAATTGTAGGAATCACTGTAATCGGGAAGCACCAGAAGAGATCTCCATGAACTTGCGTTATTTTGTTTCGGATTGTTTCAACAACTCTCCTGGGAAAACTTTAGTGCGGCTGGCGCCAACGAGGGTGCGTCGAATTCACCACTATAGCTATTCCCGTAGTGGTTGTTTTTCGGTAATTTCTGTTGAAGACTATTCTAAGAGAAGGGACCAGAAAGCGGTCGGTGGAATCGGAATAGAGTTCGTGTCCCACTATAGCTGGCTTCTTTTAGGCCCATGAGCCTGTCGCTTCGCCGCTGTAACAGCCGCGATTCCTATTCGGAAATGGCGGGTGTTACAACGTATTATTGAAAATGTAATCATCATAGAACAGCACTGTCGGCAGGCCACCAAGGCTAGCCACGAAAGCAAACAGGCATTACAACTGTGCCTAACCGACGTGTCGTAGTCAAATGGCGGTGGAAATAGGAGATGTAGACTCACCACAAAAACTTTAACGAAAAGCAAAGGCTTCCACAGAGCTCGCTGTGGCTATGGTGAGCGGGCAAGTCGGAACGAGGTAGGCAAAATGAGACTAGGGCAAAATGAGAACAAGCAAGAACGAGAAAAGGCTGCAGAGCAAGAAAATAAGTAGGAAGAGATAGAGAAGGAGATATAAAGTCTTGAAAATTGCCACTTGGGTGGCGGGGAGAAGTCCTACTTCCTGAGAACTTTTCGCCTTTAATTTCAATTCTATTCGATCCAAGGTACATACTTGTACATAGGCCTTTACTGTTATTGTAAAGCCTTTTACTTTTTCTCTTTTACCTTCGTTGACCCAAGTTATTTTTCGGCCTGTAATTTTCTTACCATTCTCCCGATGCCCAGGAGCTTGAATGAGGCGTAGTAGCCATAAAATGATGGAATTTAGAAGGAACATTGGCAGCGGAATATACCGAAGATGTTTGTGCGGACGGTGGGATACGTTTTTGTGATTATGGGGCGACTGGACGGGATGGTGCTGATGGAAGCATCTAGTTGCGAGGTCAACAGGAAGGCTCACCCGAGAACTTCTAAACGGGACCATGTTTATCCTGCAAGGAGCAAGCAGTCCTATTTACTAAAGATGTGTTGTAACACTGGTGCTGGAAAGCTTTCGCAATTCTGCAGCTTATTCTAGAGCTTCTACAGGCTTTACAAATCAAGCCGCTAGGTTTCCAAGAAGTGTAACTCAATTCCATCACGAGTCTCATTACAGTTGCCAGGTCAACTTCCACATCTCCCTGGGCGCACTCACTTTAGCCGAGACAACCACGTCCGACAAGCCGCCTTGAGTCTGATGGCAGAGCTGCCGTTAACAATAGCAGAAACCGTAGTACCGTCAACTTTAATCGTAACTATGGTGGGACCCGAAAGTAAGGACCCATTTTGTCTTGCAAGCAGACACACTCACGCTTTCAGTTCGGTGGCCTCTCGCGCGTTGCATCATGCGGCTATGTTTCATAACCAACGGGGCGGAAAGCTAACCTCAAGCAACAGCCGAATCCGGCACAGCGGCGGCTGTGTGACAATGGCGGTTCACCGCTTCTATGGGGCTACCTCCCAAAGCCTAACTCTACGAGTAGGACTATTCCTCCACTAGCGTCATCACTCGCCACCGTCAGGCCTCAGATCTTGACCACAAGCAACTCACCTAGAAGAGATCCTTTTACGGTCAGTTCTTTAATCTACTAAACGACTCAGAGACCGTCCACCGACATAAGCTGACGTAATAAAAAAATATAGGTCCCGTGTACGTATAATCAAAATAGGTCAAAGCCTGTGATGACCACGGACATTGTCGGGCCCACCTTCATAAAGAGACAGTGGGAAAAAAAGGAAGGCGCAGCCAAAGCGACTATATGCGGAGCTATCACAGGGTGCAGTACTATCACACGTGCCACTATCGCTTGTAAGAGAAAAAAATCAGCTTTGATTTATTTCTCATTTCTAACTTTCTTTTCTTAACTTTTCTGAAGGAGATGATACCTTGCCTTATTCATTCCTGCTGCTACAGTAGAGTGATTGGGTCAATTTGACTTTCACCAGCTAAAGGATTTGCCAGCCAGATTTTACCAGCGATTGGGGACGTTTCTAAACCACTTTTGAAAAACGTTTTTGCCGCTTAATCGGCACCGCCACTGGCACGTCGTTTAATCTACCTTCGAAGATTGTATTAGTAACAGCTTTTAGAAGTCCAGGGGGTCACTTCAGCGCATTATTTACTAAACGCAGTCGTTTTCACATGATCCCTGTGTACTATCCGGCTGCAGATCTGTCAGCGCTCTCTGCTCCTGTCGGGTATCCGTTTAGACCCTGACCCACTAGCCAGAGCAAAATCGGTTACCGAAGAGTTTAATCAGTTTTCCAACTCAATTAATGCGAATTGGTTGTGATCTCCTCCAGAGCTAACGCTATGGTTCTGGTTACTGAACTCATTCAGGCCTGCGCTGAATTTTTCAGAACACGCCAGGCCTTTTGGTAAGGTGTCCGATCTTACAACAGCAGGCCACTTTCTCATATATTCCCGTCTTGCCACTGTTTATTTCGTTCGTATTCTGTCTTATTTCGTTTCATCTCTTGACGTTACTTTGGGACATCACTTCGCAGAAGACAGTCGATAGGCGAACATAGAGTATGAGGTAGCTCTCTGCATGTAGATTAGTGTAGGGTTGTACTTTAGTAGCTTGCTAACTGTTGATTTGAAGAGAAGGGGATATTTTCTGCCATTTGCTTCATACGCTACCGGCTCCTAGACGCACATACGAATATTTTCTGCTGTAGAAATGGTACCGGTGCCAAAAAGCACTGCAGCAATCGCTCGGTAGCCACGGCTCGCATGTTTGATATGAGCAAACCTGCTTGTGTATGTGTATTTGGTCAACAAACTACTATATCTAGCTTATATCAAACTAGAGAAAGGTATCAGGAATTGCATATATAAAGCTGAGCGAAAAGCACCCGGAAATTCTGCGTTCGTATTTACTCTTGGAAACAGGGCGCTTGTTCGAAGGTTTTCTCGTAAGGGCTGGTTGAACAACGGCACGTGTTTTCGGGTCAAGTACTCGTTGCGAACGCAGCCGCGTGCCGGACAGAGACAAGAGGCCCATGCCAACACTTGCATAGGCGTTGCAGCTAATACGAGCCAATGGAAGCACTCCAGGGGATGCGAACCGTCAGAGTAAAATTCACATATCTCAAACTCTAAGATTGCCCACTGCAAACGCAAATCTGGCAGGACTCGAGTCGACTCCAGACCCTCATTTGGCCTGTTTCAAGTGGGAGGTAACCCTGCGAGGGGCGAGGCCAGCTACAGGTCTTGAACTGGTCCCTATGACGACTTTAGTCTACTGACAATCCAAGAAGACCATTCAATCATTTGTCATTAAGCAGAACGCTTGAATAGCCAGCGTTGGGACAGCGGACAAGCATAACGTCGGGAGAAGAAGGCGGTATCGCTGCGTGGAGCCTTTAGTGACTCCCGTTCATCAAACTGAGAGGAGAAACAGAAAGACATGCAAAAAAGGCGCCGGCAGAGACAAACATCGTGAGAGATACATCTGAAGGTTGAAACTTCTTGCGGCCTCTAACTTTCACTTTTACATGTTACGTATTACGACCGTTTGCCAACTCGCAGGCACACTGCGAAAGTATGCATATCACTCACCCAAAGTATTTGGTAAACAATACTTTGGGTTTTCGCTGAGAGATTGTCGCATACATTTATCATTTGTGTTTTTAACGCTATATTTAGCTGAGATACAGTAAAACTGGATCGTTCTCGGATTTATATTACTATTTTTTAATTGATGACTATTTTATTTATGTTAGAATAAATTTCAGCAATTCGTGTTTTGATCATCAACATTTATTAGGAAACTTCTTTTCGTCTAACTGAAATAAATGGAACGATGGGATTACCCGTTTACTTTTGCAGAAATAGTCAAATTTGTTATATTTTTTCTGTGTAACAATAGATAGCAGGGTTCTTTATACTTTATAATAACGCACTGTATATAAATAGACAGATTTTAGTCGCAGTCCACCAATTTATATCGAACGATAATTCTATTCGTCCGAAAAATTTGGTAACCTCGCTAAAGCTTGCTGTTTACAGACGTTATTGTTATAGACTAGCCTGCATAAATGACGGAAGAAATTGCTGCTAACCTTGTCATATGTCCATTACAAGCCGGTATAAGTTTTCTCACCTAGAATGAACTAATGTAACAAGTTCTCACAAGGTTATTTCTATAGTTTACAATATTTATATAGTTGCCAAGTAATTTTGTTTATTGTCATGTTTGACAGACAGACATACGGCCAAACCAGGCTGTTCGGGCTAGGTTCCGAGAAGCTGACGTCAATTTATTAGGGTCCAAGCTCGTCCTGCCGTTCGCAGTTAGAAATGCCACCTGGCACAGTGTTCTCTTTCGAGAAAACATTATTTCAATTCCAAATAAAGGTGCTCTCGGTTTATCGGACCCAACGATAATAGCTAAACTTCTCCCTAGTCAAACAGTTTCTTCGTCCCCTTATAGAGCTTGGTCGTGTCGCTGTAGTAACATACATCTTCCATATCTTCGAAAGAGTATAATCTCATTCTTTAACATCTACGAAATTCCTGTGAAATGTAAGAAAGGAATTGCAGTAGGCCATTTTCTACTTCGAGTGCATATATCCTTGAAGGGTCACCCGTCCGCAAACCAAGTCTGTTTTAGAAGCCGTCATCAGTAGCATCAGCAGGACGACGTCAACGTAAATCGGCCACAGGACCGAGATTCTCACTGCTCTCACTTATCCTAAACTGTGCATATGGCGTAGAATTTGTGTTATAGATAAATATGTTGCCGCGTGTGATACTCACTGAAGGCCACACCGTTCGAATTAGCGGCTGCTCGTGTCGGTAAACTGTCCTTCTCTAAAGAAAAACGAGTCGGTAACCGAACGAAGCTGGCCATTTCGATTGAACTGAAATATCGTCGTAGATTCTAGCAGCAAAACAGAACGCTGGCCTGACCTACTAAGTCAAATTTGGAAGAACGACTTACCATCACGTACAAGTTAGAGTAAGAATTCCACGCACTGGGGTGGGTGCTTGTCAGCTTTCCGTACCACACTAAACAATAAGGGCCGACGAGCCCTATTCGGTCTGCTCTTCGTTCGGCTTGTTTCGCTCATTCGATTCAGGCCACGTCGGCAGGGGACAGCGAAGGGACGCATGGCCTTAAGGCGAAAAACAGTACAAGGAAACACGAGAAGGCTGGGGTAAATTGGCCTGTTTGAGGCCTTGCCGCGCTGCACAACGTACGCACACATGACAAAAAGGACTAGCGAGATATCTTATCATCTCGCTTCAGCCACTATTTCTACTGGTAAACTGACAATACGTGCTAATATCTAGATTGTGTGTTAGAGATTGGCTTCGTCGTGGTTATACGCGCTACGATAACATAGCTACAAATGCTCGTAGAACCTACGAGAAGGTACTTTGTGATTGCAATACGGACATTAAGCACACCTATCGATAACAGGAAAATCCTCAAATATGATTCATACGGTAAGAGCAGGTGACATCTGGACTGAGAGCGAACTTTCTACCATCCATAACACTATCTATATACACGGCTAGATTGCTTCTCTGCTATTTCCTCGCAGTTGTCGTGAATTGTCAAAACAAGATATGCCTTTTTCTATAACAAGCTAGACATTTCCATGTCGTCTGAAACTCGTCTACCGTGTCACCGACGGCCGACTGAAAGTTAATGCCGTTGATGGCTTATTAGTATTTCGTTTATCGCGCTAGATACGTCAATCAGAGCGAAAACGATTATCAACTCAGCCAGTAATAATCTTTCCGCGCTACTATCCGTAGCTGCTTATAGGGCAAAAACCCGAAGTACCTAGAAACTACCAAACGTCTGCTATCATGCGCAGTAACGTCCTGCAGGAGTCTTTAACTTTTGTCACCGCCTTTGTCTGTCTTTGTCGTTTAGAGCGATTCGAACAAATCTAGGAGTGTGTGCCTATTGACTGTCGTATTAAAGAGGGCAAACCGAACAACTTAACTCGCCTGCACCTGCGGAGCGGGCAAGTTTTTCCGACCCAACCAGCTTCGGCAGTCTGTTCGTCGTTGCTTTGTTATCTTAGAAAGAACTGTGGCTGATTCTATCAGATCGCCAGTAAACAACTTTGTTCCTTCCGAGTCGCCATTGACGAAGACGACAAGCTAATAAGGACACAGCCAAGGTAAAGCCAGCAAAGGACCGAAGTGAGAACTTCATTCATCTGGAAAATAGAAGCGTCACCGCCACAGAACATCCGACGTTGCTGTAGAGTCCGCTGAAGCATTCAATCTAATATCTCTATAACCACAAGACCATTGACGAAGATGTGTTTTTCGTGTCATAACTTCACTGCAGACTGGTCGAAGAGAAAGCGGGTGACGGTCAAACTGAGTAGCTTCTCTTTTTTCATGGACTTCTGGCGCGGTTAATGTCTACTTTGTTAGCTTTGTCTTTTCGTTCCGACCGCGGGCAAACGAATTTTCCACTGTCGTTACTCGCACTAACGCGTGGCTGGCATCGCTCAAGCTATTTGCCCTAGGGGCTTTTACAACCGCCGTACTAAACCGCACCACACTACAAACATCTATTGTCGCGCGCATGTGTGCCCATGTCGTTTACGAATTGGAAAATTTGAAACGACAAATAGTTTGTTTCACTTATAATTAAGAGCAAACATAATGGGCAAATAATTGCCAGTTTTTGGTTATGGTGGAGCTATTTCCAACGTTATTACTACTTTACCGGCTTTTCGACATGCCGGTCGGTTTTTATTAAAAGATTTGTTTACGCGACCGGTTGATCTTCAATGCGCTTGTGCTTATTCCAGTTCCAATACGACCTATTTAGAAACGAAAAGTTGTTCACAGTTACTTCTATTACTGTTTATTGCTGTTGAGTCCATAGTTTTTCCCAGGACCTACACCCAGTTAACTAACAGACGAGCTTTCTGGTAATCGTGTGACATCATTGCAAAATAGCCGTTCTTACATAGACTGTTCTCACTGATCACAGCGAACTTCATACGATCCTTTGCTGATACCTACTGTTCTTGAGACCATTATTGCTAAGATGGCTGCTGCCAAGTGCTGTGAACGTTTTCACGGAAAGAAGACAGATCTAGTACGCAAATTAATACAACGTTTAGCCAACACCTGGCATCTCGTCATTGCTCGGTCGTTTGCATCCATTCGACACATTGAATATTGACACTCCGCATCTTCGCTACATGCTTAAAAAATGCTTTCTGCTCCATAAATAACGTCAGTCGGGGCCTAAATAGCATGACCGTTCGAACGTAACATACGCTGTAATGTCTACGGCACAGAATACATTTTGCCATGCCCACCGTACGATCACTACCGTGAAGCAATCGTCAGTGCCCCACATGGCCTATCAAACATGACTTTAGATAACTAGCATAAAGCAATAACAACAACAATAAGAACAGCAACAATGACGACGGGGGCAACAGGCGATAGCGAACCAAGATCCCACGATTGGCGGCTTCCCCCTTCTAGACCCAATAACGAAGCAGAGTGGGGAAATTATGGCATAATGAAGAACTAGTCACCCTCAATCAGACGCCCCGGACAATTGTTGAAGTGTACGACGGTATCGAAGAGTTCCTCTGGTTGTTCAAACGGGTACGTGGCCACTAAAACGTTCACACAGTCCGCGTCATCTTGCAGCTGGGATTAGCGGCTCCGTTGTCGTTGGTTTTCACGGCTGTGGTCGACATCGTGACCGCTTGTGGTTTGCCCCTCGCTTACCTGTACTTTTCGTTGCTGATTCGCTGAACATGTTGCTTGTTGTCAGCTAAGGCCTTGCAGTTCTACTCTGGGTCTATGTGCGATCTTCGACCGGTGCACCGCTGTAGCTGCCGTTCTAATCGGCAACGCCGTTCTGTCGCCGGCAGCGAATCTGCCACGCGTGATCCGCCGAGGTAGAGTAAGAGTGAGAGCAAAAGCGAAAAAATGATAGACAGTCTGCCACAAGAGGCGGTAAACCATGACAAGACGAAGGAAAATGAGTGCCGATAGCTGGGACTAAATAGCATCCCATCAGTTTTTGTGGGGATAACAGCAAAGAAGTAGTAGCTGTTGCCTACCAACACTGTAACGAACAGCATTTTGAACAAATGCCCCTACTCCCCGACGCCGTCCACACATGCAGCTTTTAAAGGTTTGATCTTCAATATAGCCAACAAGTAGACGGATGAATGAACGGAGGCTTCCATTCACGATTTCGCCAACATTTTGCTTGCCAAGTATCGGACCGAGTGTCGATCGGGGTGGCGCCTGCGGTGCGACGAGGCTGTGACGCCGATGTTGCGGGGGAGGAATACGAAGTTAGTGGTAGGAGGAAGATAGTTGGTGAAGAACGAAAGCGGCTGTTATGTGCCTCTCTCCATGCTCGTCGCCATCATGATCATCATCATCATCATCATCATCGGCATGAACATAACCGTAACTACAAACATCATCAGCAGATATCATGTTTTTCCTTCATCCATTGGCTGTACGAATGACACAGCCAACATCTGTGTACGGGTTCGTATCCTCTCTCGGGTCCTCTATGGGTTTCCGGCAAAAACCTCCTCCGAAACGGGTTTTTAGGTTCGATTTGACACCTTAGCGGGTATAAATAAAATTGATATTATGCGAAGTACGGGATTATTTGACATCGTCGATGTTGTCGTTATCGTCCGCTGTGTTAACAGTATGGCCATTTTAACTCGAGCTGGTCGCGGACTCGGTCGGTCGCTGGTCTCCCTTGCGGCCAGTGCTTCGAGGCTTCTGCACGGCTTGACGTGTGAACGTAGCCGTTCGTTGGCCACTACCGTTGCATCATTTCATTGCCGTTGTTTCGAAATCAGTATGTGACACGCGCATAATTCCCCAGAAAGCGAGAGGGAGAAAAAATGAAGTCGCAAATCCTTAAGGGTCTCCTGCGCGTCCGGAACACGCTGTGTTCGGATACTCATACTGACTCTCGCAATAAGCAGATGATATAATAATCTGATTATGTGCTAGCTCTTACATTGTATTCCCCTTCGTCAGGGGCCACTTTGTCATCCTTTTCGCAGGATCGTCTCACTTTTCCCTTCCTTCCTTCCTTCCTTGAGCCCGTTAAAAGAAGCGAATTAGCGCGGCCCTATTTAGTCAGCTGCAATGATACTAGTAGATCCCCAACCGTCAATGGAGATACGAAGCGGCTCCCTTCGTATTTCAAGATGCCCCGGTCACAATATCGTAGTAGTGAAGTTACCCAGTATGTGTACGCAGCCTCTCTTCGTTTACTGTTACGTACGGCGGGAACCGCAGCAAAAGCAGCAGTAGCGAGAGTAAACTGGAATATTATACCAACAATTTAGACAGTGGTCATGTTGAGCTACTGCGGTCGATAATTCAGTCGGCGACTAGAATAGAATTTATAGCGGTGGCATAGGAACAAATAAACTTCAATGTGCTCTTCTTCACTTATCAGCTAGGCGGCAAATGGACAGTGTTGACATTGATTGCTATCCGCAACTATTAAACTTTAACTGCGTTAAATAGTGCTTGATTATTTATGCCCAAGAGGTGCTGCTGAAATCATGTGAACAAGCCGCCGATATCGCTGACTTGACTAAGCTTCCCATTGCTAAATAATGTCGACATACACACGCAGGAAGGAACGAGTGATGACTACCGGGTCGCGACATAGCGTTTGCCATGTAAAGTGTGACTCACCGACTGAGCCAGTGGATGAGTGACCAAGCGGGTCTCCGGCCAGGTTAACTGTGTGAGCCTGAACAACTAGCTTCAATGGCTAAGATAGCAACGGGTCAGACGAACAGCAAATAGTAACAACGGACTCAACACGCACGGAACGAGGTATAGTTGAATAGATAGGCGTGTGTTCTGGGTGTTTGTGCGCTCGTGTAAATAAGCATGACAATGAAACAAGTAGACGTACGGGAAACACAGCCACGATAAGGACGAAAAATATAATCTTATGTAGACGTACAAAACAGCACTGCTGGTGATAATAGATAGCTGTGAGTGGACCGGTTATCTTTTCCCTGCCCAGCTCGATATGGGTTTACGAAAAACTAGTTGGGCTGTCGTGTTCTATCGTTCTAGTTGTTTACGATTGTTCGTTTCGTATTACGCTAACGAAGAGATCTACTATTTATTTGAAAATAGGACGCAATTGCACTTCGTTCCAGTTCGAGAAAGACAGGAATTGAATTTGGCATCCTTCGTCCTGCTGATGTCGTTTGACATTTCGTTTTGTGCACTCATAGATATAGACAGAAGAACATAAGCACACACACACACATGTATACACTCTGTGATTGAGCGAGCAGTGAGTTTGTGTTTTTCAGCTTAAAAACGTCAAATCCCTTTTTCATCTAGTTACTGGCTAACAGCCGAAGCTGTCGATCGGCCACTACTGGAGCATCTGCGTATTCGATAGCAGTAGAATTTATATGGAACGGAATTAAATTCGCAAGGACATCTTAGGAAAAACGACGGGTTGACAGACGACCCCAACTGGCTTTTTTTGTACCCATGATAGGAAAAGACAGAAGGCACACACGCACGCGCAGACATAGAGGCAGGGTCCCGCTGAGGATAACAGTGTGCATTCTCCAAACGAGATACGCGCTCCCCAGGCACGACCAAAAGATAGTGAAACATCAGATGAACATGCCCGAGCTCATCAAACACGGCGAAACAGGCGAAAAGATGACATCATGCTTCCCCGTCCTTCTGCCACGGTACCTGCCGCCTTATAAACTCGTTGACAGGCCCGTGGCGGATGTATAGCACAGGCTCGTGTTTTTCAGCCAGTGTCAGAATGGGGATAACTCATTCTGTTGGGCGCACAGGCGTCACCGTTGCCGCTTTCGCCGTCAACGACAGCATCGTTGAAGGCGCGCTGTAAGACGGTAAAAGTCGTTCTTAGTATTATAAAGGTTTGTCTGTCCAAGCAAGATACTGAATCCACACGTACCCGCATAGCGTGGTCTGCCATGATGAAGCACACTCAGAATTTTCGATACTGCTTCGTGGCTCGACGAGCCGATAAAACGTACGACCCAGCTTTAGCGTGGCTCCTTTACAACAGGCTGATTAATATAATAGAGAGTACCGTTTGAAGGGATGCTAAGCAGGATCGCTAAATAAGCTAGAAAGCGATCGAAGGTACGCGTTAGTTTATATTATTTATTGTTTGCTATTATATAGACTTGTCGAATTATCCTTGGCAGCCGATCAATTTACTATTTATGGTTATTTATAAGGTGTGCTGTATGTCAGCTCGCTTCACCCTACTTCACTACGCTGCCTTACCTACCTTAGGTATAACCGCATGCAATATAACTTCTGTCTTAAATATTCGAAAAAGTGGCACTAATAATTGGGGAGAGATCACGCGTTTGCCTGTCAAATCCGATTTTAGTAAAGTCGTAACGGAGTATCGAATGCCAACGCGAAATGGAGCCTCCCGCAAATGGGAGATTATTAACCCGATTGCATTCAAACATTCTGCAATTCATATAATAACATCCAAATTATCCTCTATTTGCCTTATACCAGTCGAAGATATAAATATGTGACGGATTGTATGGAAGCGCGGGCCGTACCCTCGTTTCCTGCGATGCAGTACCCATCCGGTTTTCGGTTAATTCACCATTGCGTTGTCTATTGCTTGCTACTAGACGCTCTTGTATGCGTTAGTTAGTTCGTTCATGCAAAGAGAGGTTCTACCTAAAGCCATAGCAGTCTTTTGCGTCGGCTTGCTCAACAAACCAACCAGTTTCGAGACTTCTCGTCCTATCACGGTCCCCGGGATGTTGTGGTTTTTAGCTCGTTTCTATGCATTTTTGACTCTGGCTTCCATCGTGTACACTGCTTCCTTTTCTAGATTTTTCCTTCTGTCCTGCCCGGCCATTGGGCCATATCAAACGTCAGTTATAGCTGGTCTAGGCCAAGGTGCTCCGTATGAGCGAGGGTACTTCAACGTCATCCATCGCTGCTTTTATCGCCTGTACCACCCGCCTAGACGATGGATATACGTACCGTACATATTAGTGGCCGAGAAAATAGCCCAGATGTAGTCATTTTCTATATGACGGTTGCCGAAGCGCATCCAGAAGTCACCCGGCGAAGCCAAAGAAGAGAAAAAAATCTACTCCAAGCCCTCTAGACAGGGCGATAGATATAGTACAATCCGGCACTCGCTCGTTAGGACCGGAACTCTCACCACTGAAGCGGTAGGTAGCGTAGGGGCTTCAACGTGTAGACTCTCATTTTACCATTCATTTAAGACGATCATAGAATTCTGTCACATGGTTAATGTAGCCTTCATTCAGAAGTGCGGTCCCCAAGCCTTCCAGCGTGGATTCGTCTGTATCTACGTGTGTACACACCTATCCCCGTTTCATCAGTTAACTTGAGGGTTGACTAGGTTGAACTCTATCTTGGGAGTCGTCTGCTATTGCGTCTTGTTTGCTAGGGTTGAAAGGGCTAATGAGCAAGTTTTTTTTTCTAGGCCTCCAACACGGCTGCGCGCCTTCAAAGAGTTTCTCAACTCAATGATTAAAGTTTCATACAGACGAAGCTAATAGGGTGTCATATTGAATAGAATTAAACCAAAAGAACTACGTCGACTAAGATATATATACATGTGGGTTAATACAATGTTAGTACACAGAGTGTATTCTACAAAGAGGGCATGTCGTAACAGTCCTTTGAGAAGCTTTAATTGTTCTGTAAGCCGCGATGGCTGCAGCGGAGCATTACACCTCACTAGTCCAAAGTAACAACGAGGTAAAACCATGTCTACCCATAGTTGAACAAATTAGCAATACAAGAAGAAGGAGAACTAAATCCAGCTAACTTACAGTATTGCGAATTATGTACATAGGTCTTCGAAGTTACCAATCGCAAGCGCTCCGCTACTTCGTTGCTTCCTTAACTAACAACCCATTCAGCGAAACCAATGAAGTTTTTTAAGTCGCGCCGATTCCATGCATTGATTCTTAGTGCCAGAGGATTATACAACCGCCAAGAAACTACCGAGAGGAAGCTGAAAAAAAAAAGAGCATGAATCGACGCAACACGGTCGTGGCGAAAGAAGTAGGCGTAGCAGCGAAATCTTGTAGCACCAGCAATGCGATTTATAGGCGCGACGGTTATTCCTGTGCGAATTACTGCTGCTAGAAGCCGGATCACAGATATGTAGCAATGATCTTGTTTCTGATCTTCTTGACACGCTTTGCTCTGCCCCCCCACTATCCGTCCAAGTCCTCATGGTTTCATGTTTAAAGTTAACGTCCTTTCTCTTCGCCGGTCTGTGGGCTCATCTGACGAGCGCGAAAATGAGATAAGAAGCCGGCCTTGCTGTTGCCCCAGTAAGTCCTACTTGTGGACAACAGCCAACAAGGTACGTAAGAAGATGACGACATTTTTGCACGACTCATGCTTACAGATCATCTGTCGTGTATATCTGTGTGCGTCTGTTTTTTCGTCTAAACATGCTTTCCTAATCACACAAAGCTCTGGCATGTGGCTCCTTCGAGCGGCGGCACCGGCCGCCGAAACTTACTTCACGAAATCAACCGATCTTGTTCATATCATTGGGTCAAATCTTCGTCCTAAAGCAGGGTCCAACGGTAAGCGATGACGAGCTCACGCGGCCACAAAGTAGTAATGACTCGATCGGCGGTATCAACAACAGCAGCTCCATTTTTCCTTCAGGAAGCTGAACGCAAGGATAATTATAATTGGTCCGTTGCGTTAGCTTGCTTCTTTCTTCTGTAGCGTCGTTTTCGTCGTGGCTGTCATCAAAATGATGAAAATCATAAACATCAACAAGGTCATCATCACTGTCGTCGTGGTAGCATCGGTAACGAGAAGTATTCTGCTTTCATCTGTAAAAATGTCCATAAAGATGCACCGCAGTGATCGCTTAGTAAGTATGCCGAATGCGACACAAACGAGGCAGTTCCTCGGCCCGTCATTTCGCTAGCGAAATCAAACGAAGCACTGACGTCTTGATGGCGCTGTCGGTAGGGATAAATGTCGTGTAAAGGAGTGGTAGCGTTCGTGTAGACCGAAAAAAAAAGCAGTATAGGACATGGAAGCTGCATTATCGCACGAATAAACGAAAGAACACTGTGCTACGATATTGAAGTTCGACCATAGCCAAATGCTCCAATGTTAGTGGACGCGCAGACTAACTAGTTTCTGCCCCGTAAGCCTCTTTTCAGACAGCATCGATTAGGCCATCTAGGTTTCGGCAAGTTCTATGAAGGAATGAGCAGGGCAAAATGGGACAGTATGATCGAATCAATACATCCACGAAATAGAACGCTACGCAGTGAATGCACGAGTGGCAGAAACATTCAAGAAAATCGTGGCTGACAGTGGCTCAGGAAAAGGTAGCGGTCTAAGAGCTCGCAAGACATCTGCTTTTAGTTGTGGTGTGATACGGCGGCAGCAGCAGCAGCTGGCATAACGGTAGTAAACGGCGCATCTGTCGCCCATCAAGCTACGGGAGAAAGAACGGAGAATCGTCAGGCCCCAGGTCGGAAACCGCTGGAAATTCCTGGCATTCTCTCAGTTGTCTGTTGTCTGCTGTGCCGGAGGCACATTCGGATCAGGAGGATGAGCGGATAGTTGCGGGACCGGGGGAGGCAGGGATAAGGAAGAGCTAGTACATATAGAGTGGCGGAGAATACAATATCAACCCGACGTCGATTCCTTTACTTGCGAAGGCAACGATGCCCATAGAACCACCTCACGATGGTAACCTGAATACGGCAGTAACGCCATATTATAATCAAAGTGCTCAAAGCTGACCCATTGCTGCAACTACTCGGTGAAGGCAGATGAATGCAGGCATTGATAGATATCTAGCTGATGTATTTATTGAACAATTGCCATATCTGCTTGTGCTGAGGGTGGATATGATGATATTCAGGTCTCACTAAGAAGCTAACTGAGGAAAATAACCGTGAGTAGATGGTGATAAATTCAGTAAAAATGAATTAACGGACATATTTCGGAAGCTCGCCTTTCAGTGCGACCCGTAGGTGAGAAATAACCAAATAAATGTTTCAAGTTCAGTACTGGCGGCATGAATCGTTTTAGACGCATGAGCATTATCTAAGAGTTCGTAAACGTGCCTAGAAATTCCAAAATTTCCGCTAAGAAGTTTAACTTACGGTGAAAGTATGTTGTGGTAGATAGCGTAGTTAGAGTTAAAAAAAAAAGTGATCTGTGAAACACTTTTTTTATATACATGTTACAAAAAAAGAAGAATCTTCTTTCTTGCACTATATCGTCCATGTTATATGGATATACCTTACGAAGTAGTTCAATTAATTTGATCTACTTTAATTGCATTTTTGTGTCTTTTTTTTTTCATTCCTTGGCCACTTTGCTGGAAGTTTTGGTCGACGGAAATTTTTCAGTGTTTGGCAGGTCCCAACCTAGAACTAACAAGGTCCTTTGGGCCACATGAAGCACTCATTTCCATTCGCAGTAGCACAATATAGACGACCTACAATAGGACATGATATCCGCTTTCGTATACTTACAGCAATAAATTCGTTTTTTGTTTTTAGCCATAACAAAAGTTAATTCTAAAATCGCCGTTATACCACGTCACCAGTCACTGGAACTTTTTCCAAACTGGGCGCTGAGCCCGGTCCCTTGCATGACTGTTTCTCTGTTTGAGCTAATTCGCATATGAATTCTTTTAACAAGATAAAAAGCCGTCTCATGCTTCATCCGATGGTAATATGATAAAGCTGATCCATTTCCTTTAAAAAAGTAAGTACCATAGAAGATGGTTGATGACCTGGGTTTCACTGACGGTGGTCAATTTGCATTGTCTATATATTCCTCGTAGTGAAAGACTGAAGAAATAAGATGCACATAGGAACAAATAGAAGCTAATAATTCAAACATGGTGCTCGATATTTTGAGTTAAATATCAGCTTGTTTTAGCTGCTCTAGTTATCGGTTCTTGATACGTTGCTGGGTAGGCCTTACATTTCGGTCATAGAGCAACGTATGGCAATGCCCCGCCCAGATCGTTCAGTAAATTTTTATCAAAAAAACTATACTTTGAAATCGCACATAATTAATTAGTATACCTATGAAAGGGGCAGCTGGTCCATCTCCACACCTACATCGCTCAGGCAACGGGCATATATATACATAACGGAACGCAGGCCAGTAACTACTAATACACAAGGGCCACTAGTTTACCAGTCTGTGGTTGCGGGAAGTTCCTGATTTTTCAGAGGTATTCTTTTCTAGACTCCGGAATCGTCGTTGTACGAATGCGTGCATGAATTTAACCGGGTATAACCAAAAAGGCCTGAAACCAGGGATGTGGATGAACTCCGTTAAAAACGTGACTTTACGGGATTTATCATAAAACGTACGTTTTTTTCATATATGTTCTTTCTTGTGAAATCGGATGATAGCGTAAAGACTTGAAGATTTAAAGCACATGAGCACTTAAACCCAATGGAGACAATGAGGCAAACGCCGTCGGCAGTGAACTCTTCGTAGACCCAATAGAGTCCCCTAGCAGCCGAATACACGAGTTGGGAAAGACACCTGATTCAGCATTTTCACTTTAGTTTGTTAGATGTCTAAATAATGTAGACGCTTTCCTCACCTCCAACGCGCTTTTCCGCTGATCTAGCGGAAAACCAGCAGTTATTGCTGTTGACATATGTTTAGACAACATGCCACATCCAACGATAATAGGAAGAAAAGCAATAATAGCACATGATTGTGTTTCTCATCGTTGTCTGTTGCTGTCCGGTCGATGATTGTTCAAGCTTTCGTCATCTGGTTTTCTGACAGATAGCAATACGATACCTCAGACCTCGGATTTTTCTTGTTCCATTTTTTGATCTTCACTTGTTTCCGAATGCTAGATTGTTCGTTGGGTTTCAGTATTGTCTTACCCTTTATTTCTGGCGTTGGCTTTTGGGACGCGATTATCGTCCCAGTTTGCTTCCTATTTTCTTGACACCCTCGATGCTCTTTGCAAAGCCTTGCTGGCCACTTGGTTCGGCTACTCTTATCATAGAGTAGACAAGCAACGTTTTATCAACAAAGACGTGATCGGTAATGAGGCCTAGCAGTTGATGTCATGCTTGTTCGCATTGACCCCTGTCATATTTTTCGCAAGCAACCTACCAACCATCAACAGCCCACTATGGGTCTAGAGGCCGCCACAACCCGCTCAGATGCTGCTGTCCGGGTAGAATCATGGATACCATAAAGACGGGGCACCACTAAGCAGCGCAGAGCAAAAAGAACGATTAGTAGGCTCGAAACTGCTGGCCGTTGTCCTTGGCAACTATCTCAGGACTCATGATACACCAAGGCAAACGGCCTCGGCACTCATCTCCTTGTGCTCCTCGAAATGTGGCTTTGTGCCAACAAAATTCTTTATTTTTTCCGCCAATAACCACCTATTCGGTTATAGCGAAGTTGTCGGAACCTGGGACCGTCCTCGTCTTGACTTTCTTCGTTCTTTGTTGGCAGTGCAAAGGAAAGAAGGGATATAGCTGATAGTGCTACCGATGATGGCGCGGAGTTTGGCCGTTGTGCCCCAGTGCCGCTTCTACTGCTATAACGCTGGACTATGTACAAATGTGCAAGGTTGTGAAGCTATGTGGCCTTGGTTTATGATACTTAGGTCGCATCACTAGAGTTTGGAGGACAACGTAATAGCTGCTGCTACGGGTGGCAGAAAGAGCATAGAGCTACGGCCGGGGGGGGGGGGGGTAAGGACATGCTGAGTCGCTGATGAAGCGTTCTTAAGATAGATGTGTAACAGTTCGTCCGAAGTTATGCACGATTCCTTTGGTCGTTTACATCTCAGGACGGTATTATACTAGCCTTTTTCTTTAAATCTACAGGACCTACTCTGCTGCCTCAGCTCAAAGCAATCTGAAAAGTACCAACCGCATGGTAAAACACGCCGTCACTGCAGCAAGACAAAGCAGCCTTCTAGACACGCGTACGCGAAAATCACCGCTTGCAATTTCCCACAGGGTGACCGAACTCCGCCTGCGCTATCCTCTGCCTTGGCCTTTTAGACCTTCTCTCAGGGGAGAAGAAGTAGATAAAAAGAAGCAAACGCATTCATATACCAAAAAGGCAAGGTTGGACTCTACATCTCCGTCGTCCATCGAAAAATGGGAGTGGCACTGCGCTACATCGCATCCGACGCGTTGTTTCAGCCTCACATTGTTGTCGTACGATTGTTCTAAGTCAATTATTTCTCGAGGCCCAAGATAGTAGTAATACTATTGTCTACTGTGTTGAGTGATACCTCGTCTCTGCAAGCGGATGCGCTCCGTTTGTGACCGCATCGCATCCCGAAGCATTCCCCTAGACGGAGACGAGTTGGAAGCCAGGCGAAGTGAAGGCGATTGTAGAAGAGCCATTTTGGGGTGGTGAGACAAGGCAACCAATAGAACGAGGACAAGGCCATGAGAATGCCTTTTCCTTTACTGTTTTCAGGTAAGACGCAAAGCAATCAGCCACACTATGCGACAAAAGGCAAAACAGGACATGGCAGGACGAAGGGCCAACCACGCTTTCGCTGCTGTCCTCTTCATCATCTGAGGGCCGTCCGAAGTCTTTGCAGTAATACTTCAGTATCCCTGTCACTACTATGTTTCGTTGGAAATGCTATCCCCGGAGGCAGCAGGCAGGGGATTCCGAGATCTGAGTTGCCTGCCGCAGCAGTAACATGTAAGTGGTATTCTTGCTGCCACTCATTCTTTGAAAGTGCGCAAAACAGTATTACTTCGTTTTTTTCCATGTTCTTTTGTTCCTTATCCTGTCTACCTTTTGTCTAAAAGGGGCAAAGAAGCAAAGTTCTGGAGGTCGATTTCGTAGTTTGTTCCTCCAGCATTCGTAGTACAGGTTTCCAGCAAAGAAACTATTCAAAAATACATAAAAGCGATGAGCCTAGGTAGAATTGAACCTAGAACGACAACGGGTGATGGAGGCAGACAACAAGAATATTACGACTACGCATTTTTTAAATTGTTTTTTTCTCAAAGCCTTTGCCAAAATCCCTACAATTGCCAAGAACAGCCTGGCTTCCATAATTTATGAACGACTCGGATCGACCTCTAGGGCTATCTGACAAGTGTGGAGGATGCATATTGACAGTAAAAAATTACCAACTGGTTTCTCTAATAATAAGCACAATTTAACGAATAAACCGAAAGGTTTACGTCTGTGTATGTTTTCTAAACAACAAAGTTCAACTTACAAAAAAAACGTCGTGGATATATTCATTTTCTTGTAATCAGCTATTTACTGAAAGCTGATACTCGCCTCACACACTATATGTGTTTATGTTAGGTTGCAATGAGTAAATGCCGAATGAGTAAACGAGTTAGCTAAATCGAGCACTATGATCGGTGTTAGACCCGGTCGTCAGTTAGACGGTTCCTGGCTGCGAAGAGCTTGTTTTTCAATGAGCTTAAACAGTTTTTACATAGGAGCAGTGGCCACAGCGTTAGTATCACGACAGGGCTTATCGTTTGTTATTATTATGTATCATACCGCATACGGTAGACATAGCTCATTTGGTGGGTAGCCTTAACACGTCCGGTAAGTTTACAGCACTTAACGGATAAATATGAACAGTTAAGCGACGCAGCCCCTGGAGGTTACTGGATAGGTAAACGATGTATTAAAATGTCACTTACGTATGGGCCTTTAGTAGTAACATTTCAATGTAATAACACGCATATTTTTATTATTGTACAAAAGAAGCTTAACAGCCGTAACTATTGATAGAAGAGCATTGAAGTTAGCTAGCTAGGTCAGTAAATGCGCTTTTCATTGGCCCCATTAGCGAACATCATCCTTCAACCCTAAGGAAGAATTAACTTTGATAATGAACACAGAAATGGCGCCATGTAAATATCGTACCGTATACGTGCGACGTATACACACAGCAATTATTTCTAGAGCCTAGTTTCGTTAGTCTAACATCGTTGAGGCTTGCGGGGGATCAGAGTACGCTGAAGTCGTTTTCTGATGGCTTTTCTTCCCACTAGGTGGTGCTCATCTCGGACAGGATGAAGCTCTGTCCCAATAAGACAGTAAGGAAAAAACAAACTGGTTTAAAGAACCAAACGAGATCCAGCCAAAAAACAACCTGCGCCAATAAAACGTCAGCTGTTTTTGTCATATGATTCACGTATGAACGGAACGCAACAAAAGGGAGAACGAGGAAGGCATCTTCTATAGCGTGCAGTTGCGGCATATTGCTGAATACCAAGCGACAGGTGGTCATCGACGAACATTAGAAGCATCTCCCGAGCTAGGACTGGTGCCAGCAGTATACGACTCACCGTCACAGCGTTAGCGCCATCCTTGAAGCCCTGAGCAAACGGTTCGATCGTTCGACATATACCGAGCTGATGAGTAGATGGAAAAGTTCCGTCTCCATCGACGGCTAAATCAACAACCGGTAAAACCAACCTTATTTGCTTAAATAGGTTCTTTGCAAGAATACACATCCATAGGCGCAGACAACAGTGACAACGGTTCCTTGTCACAGCGCGTAACCACTGCTACCAAACTGGCCGTTGCACGTACTCTTGCGCAAGCAAAATTCACATACCGACCGGGCTGGGTGCGAACGTTTGCCGCGCAATGATTCAAATGCAAATTTCTCGACGGAACCATCGACGGTAGCGGTTGTGGCTTCCGCTGCTTGAATAGCCTCGACGAAGCCAATACGAGGCACGACAAAGTTAGTGCAAGACTTTTTATTAAGAGCAGCTGCTCCACAGTGACTGCCCCAGAAGCGCTGCTAAGTATTGGGTTAGCAGTTGCGCTCGCAGCCAGTTGCACTACAAGCATCGATGCGTGAACAAGCGTGTGTGTGTTCATAAGGAAGAATCAGTATCTCCTGTGTCAACAGATACTGGTAGCCTTAGAGCTAGATCCTGATATCGCGTTACTTTGCTAGACATAGTAGTGTAGTTTCTAACAGAACTTGCGGCATCGTCAACCACTGTGAGGTTGACTGCCTTGCCCCTGCCCTCTGCCACAACGCCGGCGTTTCGCTAGCACCCCACTGACGACGCAGTGTTTGTGGTAGAACCGATCGACGAAGGTGACCGTGACAGTTGGATGTTAAACGCTAGGCAGCTAAAGGTTAGATGTTCGACGGCAGACGGTTGCCGAAGCGTCGAACGTCAAAGGGATTGCGCTGCTATCTCCGGCAATCCCTATAAATTTTTCACTGGTATCTTTAGCTTTTATTTGGCATGCTATGTTTACCTGTCCTTCTTGTGTACCAACGTATTCTTGAGTAAGCAACTTGTCGTGCGGATACAGCCAACCTCTCAGGTTACCCATCTGTGAGAGCGGCCTATAGAGCCGAGTCACGGTGGAGAAATCGGTGGGATCGCTCGATAGTTACTTGGTGACTGTACGTTGCCGCAAGCTACCACAACAATTGATTATCAGCGCATGCGAATCTAGAGATGATTAACAACTATCAACCCTACAATGCTGCCATATTTGGGGCCACTGCCTCAGAGATCGCAACCCAGCTGACAAGATAGAGCGGCGCTGAATGGCGTCAAGCTGAGCCTGCAAGTGTTTATTGCTGATCTTTCCTGTTAGTTTACAATGAAAATGGCCGGCAGTGAAGAAAGGTAAGTAATGGCGAGAAGCTATGGGGCAAATATTAGACCATAGATGCCCGCCGGAATATGGGCAATCAATAAAGGGCACCGACGTCGATAAACCGAGGCATTTTCTCTTGCGACGACTGTATGAGCGTACACGTAGCCCCCGTTGGTTCACCTTGGTGCTGCCGGAGCGCCGTGTAGTGTACCAGAAAGCAGTGTCACCGGACTGCTAATGTTACCCGGCCTCTGAAAGTGTAATACAAACAGCGCATACAAACAGCTTAATTCTGCGCGATCTTTCTGTCAGATCTATATGTCCACCCTAACACGCTGAGCAGGCAGAATTTTATCCTATTCTTTCAACGTGCGTTGGGGTAGCCGAAATGGTCCTACGGAAGGTCCTGTGTATCGCTTTTCGTAGCGGAGCCTAGTGAAGCTATACCACACCACATCAACAGAAGCAACAGCAGTAAGAACTTAGGGCATAGCACCAAAACTAAGCGAATGCTGCAAACGTTTCTCGAGCCGAAAAGGCCGAATGTGTCAGCTGTTCACAGGAATATGTGGAGTATGATGGGATGATGGTATAGGGGCTAGTGGTGTAGAAGGAGAGTGCATCCATTGCAAATCGGCAAACACTGCCGAGAGGCCAAAGAGATTCGGTCACGGGAGAAAAGCAATTGTGGTCTCGGGGGTAGACGGCTAGGTGAACTTCTGCTGCTCGTTTATGGCAATTATTTGCCGCTTCCTGCCAACGGAAGTTGTTTTGGCAAAGGTTTGTAGACGACAGCCGATGTAGTTTTTAGCTTCCTGTTGGTTAGCTACACTAACCACGTCCTCCACCGAGATGTTCCAGCCCTCAGTTGACCTCATGCGCTATGTACTCGCACAGCTCAGGTTCCTCTGGCACTATGCACAGGTTGTTTTTGTAGCGAGAGGAACTCGTCACGGCCAACCGTCCACTAGTTCTTTGTTCCGCTTCGTAGACACATATGCGCGTCTTATTATATCAGACACATGACTACAATGTGTCTTATATATGGATACGCCCTTAACACATGGTGCAAAGCCACTGTATTTTTCTCTAACAGATCTTCTCTTCGCTGTCCTATAAAACTTTCAAGGTACCGTGGCCGAGTGAGTTTCTCCTCTGTATGAATGTGGCTCTGTATAAATGGCTATATGAATGTGTATATGAAGCCGCATATATAAATCTTTGATTTCCTCGGCGTCATCGTTTGGCCCACATTTTTCAGGCTCTTATTTTGGACGATGATGCTGATGATGACCAGGTCATGCTTTACTAGAGATCTACTGTAGTGACGCGCGTCATTTTAAGAAACAGGTAGGATTAAAGCCAAAGAGTACTGTGCTTCAGTGTGGCCTCAATCACATCTTTAGTAGTAGAATGTAGGGGGCTGCAGACATCGCAATGGTTTGCCCTTTCTCTTCCGATTCTCAAGTGGATAACTGGACCTTGCCCGCAGGCAGGTTTAGGGTTAGGCTTAGCCGAACAGCCAGCTCCCTGTTCTTGTCTCCTTTAAGGATTTCTTTGACTTTGCTTGCTTGCCTGTTTGCTATCTTGTCATACCCCTCGTCTTTTTTTTGTCCCCTCCGGCTGCCTTTGCTCAATAGTGACAGCAGCAGCAACGGGCTTCCGAGGCTTTTTGTCTCAGCGGGATAAGCGGAGTTCAGTGTCGGAACTGCTGTTGACGTTGACACCGTTACCAACGAAGCCTATCTCTTGTTTATGATCGGCAGCCACTTCTGCCATCATCGCCGGCGGCGCCAACAGATATTCGCTGAGGAAAGCCGACCGGTTCCGACGGGCCCGGGTAGATCGCGAGTTGTCGATGGCTCTTACTTGAGCATCGCGATGCTCGTCATCGTGTTTCTCGTATTGAAAAATAGCGGCGACCGATGATTAATCTGCAAGCAGGCAGCAGTCTTGTCTGATCAGGCCTCGCTTATTTCTTTGCGGTGGGTTTGGGCGCAGTCAAACGTACGGGTAGCACCGTAAACTAATTTTAGGGACATTTAGTCCGACGATGATGGACGACGTAAAACCCGACGCGATACCACGCGGATGGATCGATGGATGGATGTATGAATACTTGCAAAGTTTGCTGTGAGCGAATGCGATGAAACGTGTCAAAAAGGCTGGCATTTACCGAGTTCTGGTGCACTACCACCTATTCAAATGTTGGTAGCTCAATTGTACTGAAGGACCGACGTCAATGGAGCGTCATCAGAGTACAGAGTGAAGAATTTTTGTCTTTGAGTAAACCACTGTAGAGTGGGTCTTGGATAACAGTGATCTTTACTGTGTAGTATTGGATTACAAGATGCACCAACCGAGGTTTTGGGCGTCAAAGGGCTAGTAACATTTAGCTGTTAAGCTGATTCGACTGCAAACAAGATCATACAATGGGTTGCAAGACTGCTCCGACAGTGATACTGTACACCGTGTTGTATCATCTACTAAAGACTGTCAAGCTGGCCAATCGTGTCTTTCCAAGGCAACCAGACCCAATTCGCTGTAGTAGAACCTTTCATTGTGTCATTAAGTTAACTGAATATATAAATATATAAAAAAAATATCGACTAACCAGGTCGACGTTCGCTGAGACGGAAGACCCGAAAGGGTCGCTTGTAACTATGGTCGCGGTCTAGGTTTAAGAAAACTTACCTGAAAGGTGAGAAAGCATAATCTTTGTTAACTTTTAGTACTTTTTGTAGCCGCACGTGGAATGGTCAGTTATTGAAATTATTAGTAATTATGCAAACACACAATAATAGGTCAAGTCAAAAATTTCTCTCCTAACTCGTCACCCACAGCAACATCATAGCTGAGGCACACACCAAGAATCATATCCAATAGCCCAGCTCGTAATAGCATCAAGGTCATACGCATAGCAGACGAATGAAGAAAGCGCTGGTAAGGCGATTGATGCGTAAATACCTAGTGCCGCTATTACTATTACGAAGTCGACTAGATTTGAGTGCAGTTGCGCAAAGCTCGTTTTTCGATTCTTTCCTGAAAGAGAGGAAAAAAGCTGCCGACGGCTTGAGAAAGCTAAAGTGAGATTGACGCTTTCGAAGGACCGCGTTTAGCGCTGAATGAAGCAAGCGCCGGAGGCCGAAAGCTTCCCCAAAGAATTACCGGTATAGGAAATGGAGCTGGGGCTTGGGGTAGGTAGTGGTAAAACGGTTGCTAGTCCCTTTCGAGATTCGATGCCGCGGTGCCGTCCGCGTAGTGGCTGGGTAATAAAATTCAAATAAGGGAAACCGCACTTTAGCAGCGGAGACTGCTGTCGGCGCTGCGGTTGAGTAGACTCGTCGAGTTGTTGGGGATATGCTGGTGGGCAACTGGTAAGGCTAAGCGTCGCAGAAGGGAGGAGGGAAGAAACGTGCAGGGCCAAGAGCAAGGCCAAAAGTAGGGCGTTTTAGAGCTGGATAAGCGACCACATCAAGGCCGTCACTGCCGACACTGGTGGGGCGGAGATAGGCGGACTAGTTGCAAACCCAAGGCCAAGACTACCCTCTGAGTATAGACAGGGAACGTACGTAATGTGGTAGTAGGCTCGGAAGAGGGCTTTTGAAGGAAAGATAAGTCGACAAGATGGCGACAGAGCCATACTAGGCTTACTGCCATTTTTACCGAGTTTCGGGAGGTCCGCGTCTCGCAATCATTTAGCTCTATACTAAAAAAGGAAGAGAGATTTTATAGGTTCTACTTTATGGGACCTTTTGTTTGGCTCATCCACTCGGTTTCACAAGCCATGTGTAATATTGTCTTTATACAGATGTGTTACTTGAATCTACAATACGAGGAAGTCTATTCATTCAAAATACTCCTACTGCTTGAACTAGGTTCATTACAAGCTTGTTATCTTTCACAACAAGGCTTGACAACGGTTTTCCCTGGGAAAATCATTGTCAGGTCTGCAACACATATAATATACTGATACGTTACGGTTGCTATAATGCCTCGTTTTGTAGAGGAATCTTTAAAATGAAAATAAACGAAAATTTAATTATTATGAAAGGAAATACAATTATTCCATTTCCTTGCAGTCCTC
The DNA here is from genome assembly GCF_002532875.2 of Varroa jacobsoni. Taxonomy (NCBI): domain Eukaryota; kingdom Metazoa; phylum Arthropoda; class Arachnida; order Mesostigmata; family Varroidae; genus Varroa; species Varroa jacobsoni. The sequence goes on from NW_019214599.1 coordinate 82,826, forward strand.
ACAAACTGCACACTCGTCATTCTGTTTGATATCCAACCTTGTCGACCTGTCCGATCCAACATTGAGCTTCTCAAATAGCGCGACGGTTTTGATCACAGGCATAATGGCCTTCAGGCTAGGTTTGTCCTTCGTCCATCACGATAAAGAATAAAGGCACTGCGTAACTAGAACGATCAGCCTCGACCGCCGCTGCAGGTTACGACCGACGTTGATCATCTCGCCGAGGCTCCACGAGCTTCCACGGAGCTATACAGAATGTATCGTACCCAGTCCGACTACGTGCTAATATTACCCAAAAAGCGCCGCCAGTAAAGTCGCAAGCATCAGCAGCATCACCTCATAGCGCTATCAAATTAATGCGCCGTCATCTCTCGCTATGAGCTCGCCGCGACCTCCCCACAGCAATCCCCTACAGACGTCTGTTTTTTCCTTTGCCACAAACCCCCTCGGTGTATTCTTTGAAAGCCCCTTCCAGGTGTAGCCTAAGAATCGCTGGGGTAGCCATCAAGACACTGCAAGGCTGGACACAGATGGCGTACTCGGTCGGGGAGTCCGCAGGGCTGTCTTTTTCCGACGATCACTATTGCTTCGCGTCTATCTTCCTTCGCCCATTAAAAACATTACGTTTGCCCTACCCTTGCCCCATTACTGCTATTTCTGTTGCTGTATTCCTCGTTCTCTTTCTATCTGTTGTAGTAAGCTCTTGCTGTTCTGTAGTCGCCGCCTTTCCTGTACTATTGTTTTTTCGTGTCGCTCCTTTTTTCTGCGAGAGTCTTACAATCTGTTTTCTCCTCCTCCCCGCTCGATTTAGCAGCGATAGCAGCTTTCAACGTGTTCGTTTGCTTCTACACCGCTGGCGCTATCGCTCTCTCACGCAATGCCGTAAACCTCGCTATGCCTGAAGTCTAAGTCAGCGAGACTCCTTTATGAGGTTTGCCCGTTCTGCGTACGCAGCCTATGAGTAGATATTCCCGACGCTCGCAGAGGGCCTTCAATGCCGTTACGGGTCGGGTGGTGATGGCTAGATGTGGCGGTCCGCTGTTAGGACCGCGTTTGCAAGCGGGTGGCCAAGTCCTTTTTTGTGCCTCTTGCAATAGCATCTCGGTTCTTCACGTTTTCTTGTTTATATTATAGAACGTATATTGCCATTGCAGGCCGCGAACAACATTGTCGAGTGCAGTGCCGGTGTCTAGCTAGCGTAAATTTGCAATGCTCGCTTTCTTTTGTTTATCCAGAAAGACATGAATATCCTGGTGTCAGAGGCGAGATCCTAGACTTTTCTAGGCAGATTGCTAACTTCAAGAGGAAAGCGCTACGGGGTGAAATTATCCTAGTCATAGTTCATATGTAGTATTGTTGTACATTGTTCTAGACGGTCCTTAAAGGGTGTACGTATCGAAGGCAAACAACAGATTGCGGCAATCTTCTGTCGGATCGTCTATGCGACTATATTGAAAGTTGCTTAAGAACCTGCCACACTCGAAAAGTGCATGATAGCAATTTAATACACCGCCTTTGGATATGTCCCGGAGTTTATAAAAAAAAATATAACTAATATTCACTAGGATTAACCAGCCATGACAGAACATGTTGGTCCGGCGTGCCAATGAGTTAGTTTTCCACAACGTCCGCCATATCCGATCCTTCTTGCGCACTTTGTTGGTTTTTATTTTGATGGTCTCGCGACCCCCGCCATGCCGGATATCATTTGCATCATCATGGTTTTGAGCAGAACCGCAGAGAGGCCAAATCGAAATACAACTTACGATCCCTATAGCAACGTAGTTCAATGTCCAATTCGCAAACGAAAGTATCGCTTTCTCGCGTTTCCTGAACCCGTATCAATATTACTTAATGCGCCCACTAGCCAATTGTCGATGCATCTATTTCTCTGCTGTTTCCTGTTACAGCCTTTCTTTCGGCCAGCTACTCATCTCCGGAAGAGAAACTTGGCAAATCTTGTAAGCTTGAGCCCTCTGTGCAAATAATGAGTTTTCCACCAACGCCTCTATCGATGCTAAAGTCTCACAGCTGCTGCTCATTTGTAACATTTACACATGATACCGCATAACGAAAATCTGTCAATATTTATGTGTGTGTCTTGCTGACGAAGTCTAACCCTTGCAATAGTTCTCGGCAAGGACAAGACGAAAACTCTTGGGCGACCACATGAAAACAGACTTGGTGTCAGTTGGTTTTTGCCTCGTTTGCCCTTCTCCCTTATGGTGAGTTGGCATTGGCAGTAGACTGAAATGCGAATACATTACATTTACTTGCTCTTTGTAGCTTGGCGGTCGCTAGTGCTCTTTATATCTGCCTGATCGTATCAAATATATGTACAGTATCACAGCAGCCAACCCTGTGATCATATGTTCTCATGACCCATGCAACTTTCGTCAGGCCGAGACGTTCACGTCGAGTATCGGAATCATTGCTTATAGGTGATATGAAGGCACTGCATACCGTGAGGGTACCCCGCCGCCGCCAAGTAACATTTCTGCTTCGCCCAATTCCTAATCATTGGACGCATACAACCGTCTTCCCTTACGTGCGTACAAGGTCTAGCAAAAGGTGGACGAAGTTGTCTGGCCCTCCGTGTCGCACATACGAGATTCATACGAGCCGCCGTCCTTCTTCACGTAAGGCAGGCCGAAAACTGAGAGGCAGCCTGAAATGGCTGTTCCTGCTAAAATAAACCCTTCCACGAGCGGACGTCCAGACGTGTTCAACCCTTGCTAAGAAAACGATTATGGTTGTGGAACGAGTTGGCTTGGGGAGGATTTTTTTTAGTTGAAAAAGGGCTGCAGAGGGTCGATTGAAAAAGCTTGTCCCCTTTGATAATTACTTACGGCGAGCTTAGGTATTCCTCAAAGGGTTTGCCAAGGCCAAATTTGATTGGAGACAGCGAAACCCAGATTGGACGATGTCGTATGCTGGAAGGGCCTGAGGTGTTGACGCTTCCTGCACGCTTCTTGAAATAGATGCTTCTCGCAGTGACATCGTGGAGAGAATTATTTGGCTTTGGAATAAAGAAAACACTTGTGCCGCTAGAGTTTCTCTGTGACGTTCATGATAGCGACAGGTCGCTCATATTTTGAAATTTAGTTACGTAAAGGTTTCATAACGGAGTACATATCTCTCCCAAGCGACTGTAAAAAATTCTGGTCTCAACAGTCTACCGATATAGTCGAGAGTTGCATTTAAAACTAGTCGTGACGCAGCTGACTATAGCGGTAAGCAGCTAGATCTACGCGATTTCACCGCACGAATAATTCTCACTACGTCACCTCCAAAAGAAGAAGATCGGCCTTCTTTTGTCGATGTTTTCTCTACTTGGAGTTGAAACTGAAGCTGGGACAAGCCTGCTTCCTCCACTTCATACATGTTCGTTAGCCTCTCTACAACTGTTGGCTGTTTAATCATTAGCTTGTAATCGGAACTATAGTACATTTAGCGTAAAAATTGGCCATCCGCTATCGGCGTGTATTATTGCTTTTTACGGCAATGGCACCAACGCAAGCTGCTCGTCGCAAATCATCCGTCGCCGTAGTTGTTCAGCCGAGCTAGTAAAATGCTAAACGTTTTTCCTCCTTTAATCTAATAGAGGCTGCTACCCTCCTTCATTTTTCATTCGCTGATCAATTGCTTGTAGCCAAAGAAGACGCGTGCTTTATGTACATCGATCCCTTAACGTATATGATCGCAGAGCCATTTAAAGAGCACTGTTTTTTTCACCTAGATTTAACCCTAGGCACCAATTTTCAGGCAGCCAAAGTCAAAATTCAGCTGACGTTTCCGGTGAGCCATGATGCTCACTAACAAATGGCGAACAAATTAACGGTAGATAAAGGATAGAAGAATTCTGACAAACAAACAGCCTGTGAACGCTCCTGAAGATTTTCATGAAAATGTAATCAGTACCCGTTTGCTCGGATTTCCATTTTCATATTCCTGTCTAGACGATTAGGGGGCAACTAGTCCATTAACAAACACATAAACATTCACGTGTAAATGTCTATCTGATCAACAATGTAAACACGGCACCGCAATGAATGTCGCTAAACGAGAGGAACTGGCGCGTTCTCGTCACGGGCTATTGATATAAAAACGGTACAAATAGTTAACATGATAACTGCACGATAGGTAACATAAGTAAATAGGCCTGATTTACGAGACCCATGCGAAGGTTACAACGCTTTTTTCGAATCAAATTTCTTCCTGCGTATCCTAGGAACGAGAAACCAGCACACAGAGTAAGAGAGACATTTTCCAAATCCTTTCAGATTCTCCCTCGTCGACAATTCTAAGCCGAAACGTCGAGTGAGACGGTTGTCTAGCCAGCATCGACAGCGAATCCCACACGCAGCAGATAGACGCTGTGAGCCTACCGTTCTCTTTTTCTCTAGCTGCCTGTAGAGCTTAATGGCAAAATAGACAAGACTACGAGTAGCAAATCGCGGCTAAGATACTTAGGCCAAGGGGAACGGCACAGAGTCTAGCCACCTAAACTGTAATTCTCCATGGAGGTACCGTGTTGTGAATACTGCTTGTCGTATGTAGCCGAGTGAGTAACTGTCACTTAGCCATGGCCTTTGATGCTCGTGCTTCTGCTGTCGCTCTTATTGTTGTCGCGGCCTTTCGTGTCGAGCACCGTGCCGCGACGCTTAGCTGATGCGCGCCATCTCTTCTATTATATATATACTGCGGTAATCGACGCTTGTGACGGCTGTTATTCCTGCTGCTGCTGCGGCTGGCGAGCCGGGGAGGCCCAGCCGAGAACCCACGGACCCTGTCCTGTAAAGACGGTGTTGAAAACGCGCGGACGAAGATTACGACGACGACGCCGCCGAAAGCCGAAATGTCAGCCAATTGATAAGTAAACAAGTTACCAAGCGCCTCCTGTATTACTGCGCGAAGCTGCTAATCCGAATCAGCCACTGCCAATATTGGTGGCGCCATAGAGTCGAACGATACTCACAAGCACACGTACACAGATACGAAGCTGGCCATACGCGCTGTTATGGTTCCTGGCGATGCTGATGATGGCTGGCTGGCTCCAAGCCTCTTGCTTCAAGTGAAACTCAGCCTTGCTTGGGTTTGTTGACTCAAACAGCGTGCCATACTGAATTACGCTAGGGAACCTTATCTTGCCGACTAGCTGCCGGGATTGAACAGAAACTATGAAAGTGAAAAGACCGAAAACATTCAGGAAATAAATTAGATTACTACTGTTGACTAGCAAGACCAATGAAGCGTCGTCTCGCGCACTCACTGGCCTGCCAGTGCATGCTGACTTGGTACGCGTCTAGTGAGTTTTCGACGCTATGTTTGCAGCATACGTTTCTTACCAGCAGATTGAAAGATCTGTTGCTCGAAGTGTCTATGGTAATCATCTACCACCGGGTCCCCCAAGGCGATCGCATAGAGCACCACGAATCGATGGGTAGCTCCGGTGTACCGGCTCACAACAGAACGTATGTGTTACCCCTGAAAATCTGGGCTTAGCGACAAACAGCGCTGACAATGCCGATTCCGAACTTACCATTGCCAGCTTCCCCTACTGCGATCCCGATTCGAAGATCCGCCAACGAGTCCGTCTTTTGTTCGTAACATGAGGTAGATACATGACACAAAAATGAGCCTGCTGCTCATTCGCACCGTGTGCGATAGCCAACAACCCGAAACAGTTATAATATACAACATAAATGTAGTGGCATCCCGTAACAGTCGGTAAAAAAACCGATGACGATGTGGCGTTCGGCCAACGTCGATTGCTATGGAAACAGAACTCAATGACAGAGTATCAGCGTTCACCGTTTGATCGGTTGCCCAGATATATATATATATAAATACATTTTACTGTAACAGGAGAAAGGGACGGCAAAAATATTTCGACTGTATGTAGAACCACAGGATTGTATGTAGGCATTCGTGTATTTCGCAGAAAATCAACATTTTATTGTTGATAAATATCATTGGCGTGTAATGCAAAAAGGCTGACTACGGTTAACTAGATAGCCTTATCGACACTGTGACGTAAACGATAGTGTACAACCCGTTGTACGATGATGATAAACTTCTCACATAGAGCCCCCCAGACCATTGGACACGCGTCGTTGTCTTGACTTGTGTCAGTAATGATAGCAATTGCCACGAGATCATTTACAAGCAAATAATGGATCAGCTCGTACTGATGCTAGTGCCATGCATCGTAAACCATCATCACCTTGGACAGCTCAACGTAGAGCTAATCCCTCCATTTTCCTCTTGCTGTGTTGCGGAGCTAGCACTACATTCTTGTTTATTTGTTTCTAATGCTCAAATCTGAATATCATCCACTTTGACTCGAAATTACTTTGGCTTGCATTACTAACGAAAGGGCGTGGCGATCCAGCCATTCTGAATACGGTACGTTACTCTGCAAATCGGCCGCTGCAGATCTCCCCTGAAACGTTACTCTTTGGTCCTGCTAGCTTCCAACGGGTGACAAAGGCTACCATGGCACCCAGAATCAGCTTGCGAGTACCGGGCAGATGCATGGCTGTCACCCTCACCCTCTTCGTTATACTCTCTCCCTCTCTCCAATCCTCCTCACCCACGCTTTGCGCTATCGCAACGTCGTGTATTGTTTGCCCGATGCCCATTCCACACCGCGTCCCAGTATTAACGTGTCTCTTCAATAAGGCTCCGTTGTCGTTCTAGTGTTGATAGTGCTTCGTATTCTACTGTTTCTGCCGGATCCTGCCTCTACTATGATAACTGTTGCTTCGGGTCACTATTTTAGTCTTTCCTTTACTATACACACGAAAGGGTCTTTGCATGTGCGCTGGTTTGGGGGGAGCGACGAAGTACGACACAATTCTGCCGACATCTAATGTTTGCCCCTTCGGCATTTTTAAGAGTTGCAATTGCGTCTTTGGGAGCTAAAGATGGTTCGTTTCGAGCGTTAGCAGATGCTAGGCGCTTATGTTTTGTGGTTCCTGCTAGCATTCGGTAGGCTTGCAACCCCTGGCACGCTTCTGTGTATCCACGGCAAGGTGATTCCTGGTGCGGAAGCAGCACTACACAAGCACGAATACGCCAAACTATCGTAGTTATAGATATACACATGTAAAAGGCCGCGTGAACCACAACGCTATCTCTGAGCGGCTTGTGCGTTCATTCGTGATCAGGCTCATGTTTTCCGATGATGCACCTCTATCTCTTGCATCAATTGCGTTTGCCACCAGCTAGAATTGGTGCCCCTGTTTCCTCTGCTATAGTACCCACTAACTACAGTAACAATAACAAGCGGGTGCACGGAAACTTCCGCAAGTTGAGCATATAACGAACGTAACGGGCCTTTTTCATTAAGCTTGAGTCATGAGCTGCCAACATTTCGCCACTTATCGTATGTATTTCAAGCATGTCATTGTACAGATGTAGAGGTGTGGAAGACTAACGCGGTTGGATGAGTTCTGAGCTGGCGTGATACCGGCGTTACAAAAGCGGCTCACAGCTGCCGCCGACTGTAGGGCCAACGCTGTTTCTGCAGCTGTAACCCGAACGGCAACAGTAGTAACCATAAGGATACTAAAATAACTAGCTGAGGCAATTAGAAACTTAGCTACTGCCGCCGCCGGGAGTCGCTGGACAAAAAAAAGTAGACACGTATCGCAAGTGATAACGCTAAAGATGTTTCTATATTTGCGTGTAAATTATATATGGAATAGATTACAAACAAAAATGTGAACACGTTTTTATAACTGGATCGTTTATGAATCGAAATTGCCGCTTAGGGTTACATAGTTCACTAAGACATGATAGAAACCTATTACGCCTACATTGGTGCATCTACAGTGGCCTTTTTTGCCAAAGAGAGCTGGGTATTAGTGTAATTTGAATTTAGAATTTCTTCTCTCGTTGCTAGATGGCAAAGCTAGCAAGCTTGGCTCGACGCAATTAATGAAATCGCTCGTCGTCTGCACGGTCCCCACAGTAACTTATGTGTTTACTGCTCCCGCTTTGTGGAGCTGAAGTACACGCACAGCTGACAATCTGAGCGACAAGCACAACCACGCAACTTTTGTTCAAGAAAAACGACCTTCGGTGTCTCGTTCGTCCATTCGCCTGCCCTACTTTGTCCTAGTGCCCTAAGGCCTACTCAGGCCATCCTGCTGTGTTTCATTGGCCCTCTCATTTCTTCATTGGTTGTTCCAACCGCCGAATTGAATGAGACAATCCAATGGATCGATCCATACCGCTAACTCGCGCGCCGGAGTTCAAAGGAACAGTCGGCCAACGTCCTTAGCTTTTTCGTTTTTGCCTTGTTCCTCCTGTTTGCGCAAATGCTAGCGGACAGATGACCTAATCCTTCCAGCGATACAGAGCTTTTCCATGAAGGCTTCCAACGTCTTTCGCGGACGCTTGCTAGCGGTAGAAGCGGCTCTCTAAAAAGCGCTTTACTTCTTTTGTATTTGGGGTGCGCGTTCCAATATTACGTCTTTGCAGAGCGACTAAGTCTACGGCGCTATAAGTCTTAGGCGTTCCAATATTACGTCTTTGCAGAGCGACTAAGTCTACGGCGCTATAAGTCTTAGGCGTTCCCAACGTTTAACTGCTGCTGATGTTGACCTTCCAAGGCCGAACGCTTAGGGCTTAACCGAACTAAAGAGAATGGCCGTGGATCCTTGAAGAACGAACTACTAAAACTTCCGTTTCTACATCGGCAAAAAGGAAATATTCGGTTGGTCTTCGTTGTTTAGATTTGAATTATGTAAGATTGCTTTAAGTGGAAAGAGGCGACACCAAGAGTCAATTGGTCGGTCGATCTTCAGTATGCTAAATTTCATCTATAGGTCTGACGCTATAAGTTATATAATGACGCACGTGATTTACCAGATGACAGTTGGCCGATACTGAATTCAGTGGCCGTTTCAGTGGGTCAGAAGATCAGCTCGGACAACGGGAAGAATATTGTACAGGTTGATGGAAACCAACATTAGATGAGCTCTTATTTAGACAGTATATATATATATATATATATACACGCTACTGTAATCGACTTATCTGAGCAAGTGTCCTTTGATGATCAGACAATTTAAGTATAGCACTGTATTATATCATATATTGTGTACACGTTTCGATACAGCTAACGCTCTACGTTAAACCAATCGTATGGCAGAATAATGTACGATCTGTTTTGCTAATAGAAAAAAATATGCAATTGAGAACTATGTATTTGTTCCCTCTTTCGATATGCTGTGTTTGTGTGTTGAAAACGCACTGGGGTTGAGTAAAGTAGCTCGGCCTAGTCCGTTATCCTTTGCCTGATAATATCGAAGCGTCCGATATTAAAAGGATAGCTTCTGTTCGACAAAAGTGTACAATACAATAACTGAAACACTCTGCCACCTTTGTATTGCGTATCTCACATGCACCAGCCGTGCTCGACCTCGTGCAGTCCCTGTATTCGAAAAGGAGCATCTTTCATCAAGTGGCCTGCTTTATAACAAACATAGTATAGCAAAAAGCAGACGCAGTTGTTAATCTGTTTGTTATCCAGCCGCTACTGCTCTGTCTGCTGCAAACTCATGACCTAATACAAGGACCAGCGTTAAAATCGTCCGTCTCAAAAAGTCAAACTATGCTAGGGCCATGCCGTGAACAATTTTGAATAATACACTTGCTGATTTTTTTTTTTAATTTAACGTGAAGGATCTCTTAAGGAGGTAACTAAGTAAGCAAATAGTCACTAGGGCAATGAAATTGTAGCGTGGGACACCTGATGTTAAGAACAATCCAGGGTAATCCCGATATTCAATATTATACAGATCTATACAGACAGCGTTGACTAGACGCGGTACACACATCAACATATCTGCATGCATTATCTATGCGTGTACCCAATAAAATATAAATGGTTCAACTGCAAAAAAAAAATACCGACAAGAGTTCGCAACCCTGCTCCGAAATGCTCTCCGAAAGTGGGTACGCCATTAACAATCAACGTAAAACAAAGTACTGGGGTGCACTATGTCCAGTTTATATCTCGTTCGTAATACACCGATTAATTATAACGAAAATGCTACTAGAAGCGATAATAATCAGCTTTTAGTCAGGTAACGCTCATTGCAAGCGAGAAACGCGATTCGCTCCCTTGAGAACTGACTGCATTGGTCCGGAAGGAACCGAACAATTCCAAAAAGGTTGGGAAGTTAAACGCCACATCGTGCATCCTTGTTAGTGTATGCTTGCTGGAGTACACGTAGCCGAAAACGTCTGTATGCACGCGACGGTGTATGTGTATCTATGCGCTGGTACGATACCTTTTTTAGAGAGACCTCTGACACCGTACGTTACCCTCGCCTTGGCCAGCCTTTTGGTTGAAACCATTGCCATTTTCGCTCTGCGTTTCTGTATGTGCTTAACGGCGTCGTGTACAATTTACTCTCATGGCCATGAGTGACCGTCGCCAGCCCAGACGCATCGATAGAAGTTACCAAGCGACTACCAACCTACGACACTAGAAGATATTTAAGCACAGACGACAATGAAAACGGAGAAAATGCTCTAGTGCATTTTAAATGCCCTCACATAGATGCGACGCTATTCCGAAGCATGGTGGTTATCAACCATTAGGAAGATGCTCACGTTCCTATAGCAATCATTGAAGTATTATCAACGGCAACCGAAGGTATGCCGCGGTTAGCCCTTGATGCCGTGTTTGGGATACGCTGAGGTTATTGCAGTTGTTACAGGCAGTAGTGCAGCACGAATGGATCGCCTAGCTCTGGGATGTTGAAAAAAGAATTCGAAAAACAACCCTTAATAAATTATCTAGTTGGAGAGACCATGGAGATCTGAAGGTTTGGGAGGAAGACAGTACTGTAGCTAAATAAATCGAGCGTGCACAGGGGCAGTCTGATTATGTGGACAATTATCATATAATAATTGGGAGATCGATTCGTAACAGGATTGCCCTAAATAACTTGGTGCATGGTAATATCAGAGCTCTTCCTCGATTCTGCCAGGAAAATTCATCACATCTAGTCAATACTGT